>NW_003519440.1:0-80154 GCF_000190715.1 Dictyostelium purpureum | reverse complement strand
TTTATGGAAATTTTAAACCCATTTTTCGTTCCATAACTTTAAACCAAAGGGTCCCAAATTGGGAACCTTTCCAATTCTATAATCCCTATAAAAAATAAATTAATAAAAAATATTTAAATTATTTTAACTCCCAACACATCCAATAACTTTAAAATTTAAAAAAGGGAAAATCATAACCATTGCAATAACTTAATATAAAATTATAATTTTTTTAATTTAATAAGGTAAATTTCAAGTTTACCACCTTTTTAAAAAAACTTTAACCCCGTTGTCCAAGTTCTTTGAAAAATTTTCCCAGTAAAATTTTAAATTTTAAATTTTTTAATTTTTTTAAATTTTTTCACTTTTTTTAAAATTATTTAATTTTAAAAAATCGAATCAAGGAATTATTTTCAAAAAAAATAAAAAAACGACTGCTCATATATCTTTATCTTTACGAAACTTCTTAATATTTTGATACCTTTTAGTATTATACTGCAAAAAACAATAATTATTATATGTAATGTATTTTATATGTATTAATTATATTATTTCTTGACATTATTATAAATTAACCAATCCTAAATATAATGTAAAACGAAAATGTTAAAGTATACAAATAATATATTGAGTCCTATTTTATTTTTATTAAGTGAAATGTCAATAAGAATGATACTATTACTATTTTAGAAATTATATATTTTGGATATTGGCACCATTTTAATTAAATTAAAAGAAATTTAAGTTGTTAAGTATTTAAATTGAGATCTTGCCCCTCACACACACTCCAAAAACAATTTAATAAACCCAAACAAAGACCACAAGATAAATCAAATTTTCAAATAAAAATTTTATTATTATTTTTTTTTTTTTATATTTTTATTTTATTTTTTTTTTATTATTTTTTTTTAATTTTTTTTAAAAATTTTTGTTTTTTTTTTTGCTTTTTTTTTTTTATTTAAAATTTTTTTTTTTATTTTTTATATATAAATATTTTATTTATTAAACTTTATTTTTATTTCATTTTTATACTAGCAAATTAAAACGAGAACCATTCTTTAAAAAGGTTTCAATTTTTAAAAATCATTTAAAAAAGGTAGAATTATAAATATTAATTAAATAACAATAACAATAATAATAATTATAAAGATTAATCAGTTTTAGGTCTATGGATATGAATCCCATCTCTATCCTCATAAATTATCATAATATGACTCCATAATAACATTAAAATAAAAGCACAATGAATATTTAATAACAATAAATAACAAAAAAAAAGTTTGATTAGAATTTTTATCAATATATATTTTATAAAATATCTTATCTTTTTATTATCACCCATATCACCTATAACCATGGGCCCATTAATACAGCCAAAACACTCTATTAATCACTTTATCATTTCATAAAAAAATAATCATCAAATATTTGTTTATACTTTTAACACATTGTATTGTAATAGACCCGATTATATTTATATATTTATGTTATATATTAAAAACATCATTATAAACATTTTATAAATAAAAATTGTTTTTCTCATATTTATAATAATAATATTAATATAATTTAACAACAATAATAATAATAATAATTGACTTTATGTATTTTAAATAATATATTTAAATATATAAATATAAAAAAAAAAATAATAGCCATATCTATTAATAATAATAAATTTTTATTTTTTTTTTTTTTTTTTTTTTTTTTGTGTAATTTGAAAAAATAACAATTTTAATAAACACATTGTGTTCAATAGTATTACTATTTTTAATTATTTTTTAATTATTTTTTTAAGTGTGGGTAATAGAATAATAATAAAAATAATAAAATAACTTAATATAATTGTGTGAAAAATTTGATTTAATTTTATTTATTTTTTTAAATTATATTTTTTATTTATTTTTTATTTTAAAAATTTATATTATTATTATTTTTTTTTTTTGTTATTTAAATTTTTATTATAATATAAGTAATTTAAAAAAATATATATTTTTTTTTATTTTTTTTGTGTTTATATGTTAATAAATTTTTTTTCATTTACACAATATCAATCAAAACTATTTTTAAAAAAAATAATAAAAAGTATAATACACAGGAATAAATTTAGATAAATGTAGGACTTAATTTTATAACCTTTTTTTTTAAAAAAAAAAAACTTCAATGTTTTTAAGTTAAACACCATTAATTTGATATCTTTTTCAAAATTTTTTATTTAACTTTACCATAACATCCAACCACCTTTTTTTTTTTTATAAAAAAAGCCATTTGTTGTGTAAATTTTTTTTTTTTTTCACATAGTATTCGATTTTTTTTTTTAATTTTTTTTTTTTTAATTTTTTATTTTTTATTTTATTTTTTTAATTTTTTTTTCAAAAAAAAAACAATATCATCACAAAAAAAAAAAATCCGTTATATAAATTAAAACATTCACACCATAAATTTTTTACATAAAACCAACCTTTATAAAATTTTATATTAACCTAAAATTTTAAAATTTTTTTTTTTAAATTGTAACAATTAAAAGAATTTGTAATATTTAGTTCAACTATTTTTATTTTCAACCAAACTATATAATATAATTAAGAAAGAAAATGGCAACACCAGGTGCACCAGCTTCAAATAAATCAGCAGCTTACGATTATTTAATTAAATTACTTTTAATTGGTGATTCAGGTGTTGGTAAATCATGTTTATTATTACGTTTCTCTGAAGATTCATTCACACCAAGTTTCATTACTACTATTGGGTAAGTTACATAATAATAATAATTCTGCTTTTTGCAGTTGGACAGTAATTGATTATAATATTGAACTTTGTTATTGATCACACCATCATTACTCCAACTATAAAAAGCAATATTATTATTTAATCATATTACATTTATACTAATTTAATAAATTTCTCATAAAAATAGTATTGATTTCAAAATTCGTACAATTGAATTAGAAGGCAAAAGAATTAAATTACAAATCTGGGATACAGCTGGTCAAGAACGTTTCAGAACCATCACCACTGCTTACTATCGTGGTGCTATGGGTATCCTTTTAGTATATGATGTTACCGATGAAAAATCATTTGGCAGTATGGTCTATAAAAAAATTAATACGCATCAATTAAAAATATTCTAATTTTTTCTTTTTTTTTTGTTATTTATTATTCTAGATATTAGAAACTGGATTAGAAATATTGAACAACATGCTACAGATTCAGTTAATAAAATGTTAATTGGAAACAAATGCGATATGGCAGAAAAGAAGGTAGTTGATAGTGCAAGAGGTAAATCTCTCGCTGATGAATATGGTATTAAATTTTTAGAAACCTCTGCTAAAAACAGTATAAATGTAGAGGAAGCTTTCATCAGTTTAGCTAAAGATATCAAAAAGCGTATGATAGATACACCAAACGAACCACCACAATTACACAGCAAACCAGATCTTACCCAAAACCCTAATAATAAAAAAAGGGGATGTAAGTAGTTCAATAACATATTATATCAAAATATTTTTTTTTCATATATATTAATATAATTTTTTTTCAAACAATTTTTAGGTTGTTAGATTTTTTAATACTTTCTTATATTATAAAACCTCAAGTTAATTTAATTTATATACAACAATAATAAATAATAATAAATGATAATAATAATAATGATGTAATTCTGGAGCCAATTTTTTTTTTTAAAAAAAAAAAATAATTTAAAAAAAATAACAAAAAAAAAAAAAAAAAAAAACCAAAAAACAACAAAAAAAAGAGAAAAGATTATAAATAATGTTTTGATTTAGCATGTCCGCATCAAGTTAATTATTAATAGTTTTTTAAAATATAAATAAAAAAATATTTAAAAAAAAAAAGTAATAGCATTTATTTATTGTTTTTAAATTAAAAAAAAATATCTAAAAAGATTACTTTATTTTTACTTTCTTAATAAAATATAAATAATAGGATATAAGAAATATTAAATAAAATAATTGTTGATTATTATTTTGGATTTGCCTCCTTTTTCATAAATTTTTTAAAATTTAATTTTTATTTAAAATTTTTTTTTTTTTTTTTTTAATTTTTTTTTTAACAATATAATAATTTTTAAATACACAATTAATTAAATGTATCAACTTTATAAATAAAATGGATATTGACATTCAACAGCATTTAGATTTACAAACAAATAATCAAGTACAAATTGACCAAAATGTATTGAATAATAACAACAATACATTAACAGTTGATAATTGTAATCATATAGAAGCAAATACAATTGCTGATACAACTCCTGTGTCTAATAGCAATGATGTTGGAAATACAATAGATTCAATTAAGCCTTTGGATATAAATAATCAAGATGGTACGATGGCTTCAAACAGTGAACAGGCTAAATTAGATGTAATAGAAAATAGTGCAACAATAAAAAATATTGAAGATTGCCAAAAAAAAGAAGATAGTTACAAAGTTAATAGTCAAAACAATGATACTAATAGTATTGCCCATAATAGTAATACAAACAATATAAACGATAATACGAATGTTAATAATAATAATAATAATATTAATAATAGTAATAGTAATACAATCAAAAATGACAGTAAAAATAATAATGAAGAGTTATTAGAGGGATTCAAAGTTGTATGTAAAATTTTAAAATTTAATCTTATTATTAAATTTATTGACCAGTTTTTTTTTTATTCAAAGGAAATCGAATCATTGGAGAGCAGTTTACTTGAAAATGAATATGAACTTTCACATTTAAGACTTTTGCAATTGATCGAAAAACAAGGTCAAAATAAATTACAATACACCAATTGTAAGTAAATCATTTCATTATTTATATTAATATTATTACGATCTTATATTAATCATTTATTTTATGTATTATAAAAAGATATGAAGGATATTGAAATTCAAGATTTAAAAGAATCGCAACAAATTTCACGTCACCAAGAAATTTTAAAAATAAATGTAAGTTTAAATAGTTAATAGTTATAGCCTTTTTTATTTTATTTATTAACAAATTTTAATTTTTTTCATTATAGAGCGAAATGAATCAATATTTTGAAGAGACTAAAAAATATATTGAAAATCAAATTGAAATAAAGAATAGGGAAATTGAAGAGCTTCAAAATAAATATGATATAGATATAGATAATTATCAACAGTCAGTTAAACAGTTAAGATATGAAAATCAAAATTTAGAGATTTCTTTGCTGGGTTCAAAGAATCATATTATAGAAATAGAAGATCAACATTTAGATTCAGTGTCAGAGCTTAAAGAGTCATTCCAAAATCAAATTAAAACAATTAATGAACATCACTTACAAATTTTACATATTAAAGAACAAGAAATTTCAAAGAATGAAGAGCAATTGCAAAATTTAAAAGAGAAATATTCAAATTTAAAAAAACAAATGGAGAAATTAAAGAGTGAACATAGGGACCAAATTGCACAGTTGGAAAAAAGTAAAGGTGAGGAAATTTCAAGTATTAATGAATCAAAGGATCAGGAAATTGAAGAGTTGAACGATACAGTTTCAAGATTAAAACTCGAGTTATCACAGGCTACAGGTCATCAACAAGGTAAACGTGATGAGCAGTTACAGTCATTAAGAGATGAAGTATCGAAATTAACTGAAAAGAATTCATCACACAAGAAATCAATCGAGAAATTAAAAGGAGAGCATAAGGATCAAATTCGTCAATTAGAGAAGAGTCGAGGTGAAGAAATATCAAATATCAACGAATCAAAGGGTCAAGAAATTGCAGAGTTGAATGAAGTCATTTCAAAGTTAAGAGTAGAGTTATCCCAAACCACAGGTCATCAACAGGGTAAACGTGACGAACAGTTGCAATCATTAAGAGAGGAGGTTTCTAAATTAACTGAAAAGAATTCATCGTATAAGAAATCAATTGATAAGCTTAATAAAGAGAATGAAAAATTAATAAATGAACAAAAGGAGCAATTTAAAGAACAATTAAGCCAACTTGAACAGTCAAAGAATAAAGAAATATCACAATTAAAAATTGAAATATCTCAAACTACAGGCCACCAACAAGGTAAGCGTGACGAGCAATTGCAATCATTAAGAGAAGAGGTTTCTAAATTAACTGAAAAGAATTCATCGTATAAGAAATCAATTGAAAAGTTAAACAAGGATTTAGAAGTTGTACCAATTTTAAAAGAAAGAAATGAAAGATTAGTTAAAGATAGTGAAATGAAACAATTAATGTTTGATTCAAACATGGATAGCTCAAAACAAGAGGTTGCCTCACTTAGGGATCAGGTTTCAAAATTATTATTGAAATTAAACAATAACAGTTTTAATAATGGATATAATAGTTATAATTCAAATTTAAATATGAATCATAATAGCAATAACGATATAAATGATGTCAAAGTTAATTATGGTCAAGAAAATAAAACACAAAAAGATTCATATGAAGCATTTGACCAAATAATAAATAAAACTAGAAACAAAAGAAAAGTCATCGAAGATGAAGAAGAGGAGGAGGAAGATAGAGAGGAAAGAGTTGTTAAAAAGAAACCAACCAGATCAAATTTGAAAAAGAAAGAAGATACCAAAGAGGAACAAGAGCAACACACAGATGAAGAGCAAGAGGAAGAGGAAAAAGAGGAAGAGAAACAAAAGAAAACAAAAGGTAGACCAAGAAAAAATTCCCAATCAGAACCAGCACCCACAAATCCCAAAAAGAGATCGACATCAAAAAGAGTTTCAGAGGACGAAGAAAATCAACATGAACAGCAACAAGAAGAAAAGCCCAAAAAAAGGGGTAGAGTTTCAAAAAAGGAAAAAGAAGAGCATGAAAAATTAGAACAAGAAAAATTTGAAAAAGAAAAACAGAGGTTAAAAAAAGAAAAAGAGGACAGAGAAGAACAAGAAAAATTAGAAAGAGAAAGGGAAAGAGAAAGAGAAACAGAAAGAGAGAGAGAAAGAGAGAGAGAAAGAGAAAGGGAAAGAAAAGAAAAGGAAAAAGAAAAAGAAAAAGAAAAAAAGCAAAAACAAAAAGAAAAGGAAAGAATAGAACAAGAAAGAGCTGAAGCAGAAAGATTGGAAAAAGAAAAAAGACAAAAAGAAAAAAGACAAAAAGAAAAAGAAAAGAAAGAAAAAGAAAATAGATTAAATCAAGAGAATAATAAAGAAAATATAAATAGTAATAGTAATAATAGTATTGGTACAGCTACATCCAGAGGATTTAAAGATATTCACGACATTTTAAAACAAAAAAAATTAGTTATACCCAAATTATCAAATATGAAAAAATAATAGCTTTGTAAATAAATAAATAATAGTTTTTTTTTTTTAAATAGTAAATATTATTTTTATTTCTTTTTTTTTTATTGTTGTTTTTAATTTAGTTTAATAATTGATTAAACTTTAGTGTCGTGGACTGTTGTTGTTTTTTCATGTTCAACAGTTTTGCTACCATCAAGGTTTTCATGAACTTTTTTGGTCTCAGTGGTTTTAACTGTGCCATCTGGATGGTATTGTAATTTCTCTGGAAGTGATTCATTTATAGCATGGCTAAATTCACCGACTTTTTCTTTTGAAAATTGAAAACCTTCAGATGCTTTTTCTTTGGAGTATTCGTAACTTTCATTGGCTTTTTCTTTGGTAAATTCCCATCCTTTATTTAAATAGTCTTTACCATGGTGTGCAATATCTTTTAAATGATCCATAAAACCTCCATTTGATGTTGCTTGGTATTTTAAAAATTTAATTATTTAATATAGAAAAAAAGATTTGTTAGAGATACCTTTGGATTTTATTAAAAACATAAAAAAAATTAAGATATAAAAAATATTTTAATATTTACTTGTGGTGGTTGTGGTTGTTTCAACTTTATGAGTTGTATTATCCATTTTTTATTTATATATCTATTGAATAAATAATTCTATAAAATAAAATGAAAAAAAAATTTATTTTATAGCTTTATTAAAAATCATTTTGGTATTTTAAATTAATAATTTAATTTAAAAAATAATAAATTATTTTTTTTTAAAATTCTTTTTTTTTTTTTTTTTTTTTTTTAATTTTTTTTCTTAAAAAGGAAAATTGTTATAGTTGAATAATTATTGCATAATATAAAACCTATGTAAAGATAAATTAAACAAAAAATACTAATTTTTAATAAAGGAAAAATAAAAAAATAAAATATTATATATTAGTATTTATATTTATTTTTTATCATACATTCTTAAAAACATTAAATAAATTTAATCCTCTTTTAAAAAGTGAAATAATATTATTTTATTATAATGATGATCAGGTGTTAAATTTAATCATTTGATTTAATATACATAAAAAAAATAAACCACATTTTTTTTTTAATTTGTGGGGTGATGATTATTTATAAATAAATAAATATGTGTGTGGGTGATAGTTTTTTTATATTTGATATATTATAATTTTTTTAATATTTTTGTTTTTTGTTTTTTTTGTTTTTTTCTTTTTTTTTTTTATTATTAATAATACAGGGTTTATAAATTAAAAAAAAAAATTAACTTTCATTATTTTTTATTATATATTTATATATATACATAATACAAACTTTTTTATAGTTCATTTTCATTCTATTTTGTGCATTAACATTTTATTAAGGTTTATATAAAAAAAAATGATTCACAATAATACAAAAATTTGTTTCAAAAAATTTGAAGTAATTTTCGAAGAGCGTCCAGAAGGTACAGAACTCACTATTCCAATAGAAGTAGGAAGCGGAAGAGTAGATATAACGTCAAAACCATTTAATGCAAAAGGAGGGTGCCATTACAAAATTATATTGGGCTATATGGTTAGCGAACCATTAAATGATTTACAAATCCATATTCATACTTTTAAAAAATCAATGCCATTTGGAAGAGATGTTCAAAAAATTGGTGAGGTACATGGTAATTCAAATAATTTAGAATTTTTATTCCCATCATTTGGTTGGGAGCAACCTTCTAGTCAATCATCTTCAATGGGTGAATACACAATCAAAATGTACTTCAAAGATGGTAAAGATAATGAATTGGCCACTTTCTTTTATTCATTCAATGTAACCCCAGATTGGGTTAATGTATTACCAACTAATTAAAACTAAATAAACAATATTGAATTTTTTTTTATTATAAAAAAGGAAAGATAATAAATTTATAACATGTGTAAAAGATTTTATTTTTAAAAAAAAAAAAATTAAATTAGGTTTTTATTGATTGTTTTTTTGTAAGGTTAGAGTTTAGTTAGAGTTTTTCTTAGGTCTTCCTCTACCTTTCTTTTGGATTTTTTCATTAGCATTATTTACAGAGTCTTTGGTAGCTTCAGCTGCATGATCAATGGCATCTTTTGTATCATGGGCAACTTCATTACATTTTTCACATACTGCATCCTTTTGTTCAGCAGTCCAATGTTCACATTTCTTTATAGTTTCATCTGCAGTTTCCTTAGCATCTTTAGCTAATTCATTGGTTTTTTCTTTGGCTTCTTCGGCCAACTCTGTTGTTTTTTCTTTTGCATCTTTAGCTGCTTCATTTAATTTTTCACCAGCTTCATGTGTTTTTTCTTTTGCATCTTTAGCTGCTTCATTTAACTTTTCACCAGCTTCATTGGTTGCTTTCTTTGTAGCTTCAGCAGCATTGTGGGCAGTTTCTTTGGCATCTTTGGAGAGTTCAGCACATTTATCACATACTGCATTCTTTTGCTCAGCTGTCCAATGTTCACATTTCTTAACTGTTTCTTCTGTATTCTCTTTAGTGACGTGCATTATTTCTTCTGTTTTCTTCTTTAGATTTTCTACACCTTCAGTGACAACAGTGGCAGCATTTGCACCCATTTCTTTTGTCTTTTCAAGAGCTGGTTGTATTGATTCTGATACATAGTGTAGACCATTGTTAAATGCAGTTGCAGTTGCATTTAAAGCATTTGCAGTTGCATCTTTAGTGGCATTTAAAGCGTTCAATGTGGCATCTTTAGTAGCATTTAAGGCATGAGTAGTACCTTCAGCAAGATGGTGAGCAGTTTCATTTAAATCTGTCTTTAATTTTTTAGCATCATTTTGAAGGTCTGTTTCATTAGCTCTTTTACCTATATAATAATAAAAAAAAATATAAAAAAAAAATAAAAAAGATATTAATATATATAACATTTGATTATTATTAATTAAAATAATTTTTTCATTTATTTTATATTATTATTTTACATACCTGGTTCATTCATATTTGCTGTGTTTGAAGTTGAGGATTTATCTCCTGGGTGAACTGATGAAGACATGTTTTAAATTTTTGAAAATATTAATTAAAAAATTTTTAAAGTTTAGATTTATATATATATAAAACTTATTTATATATTTGGTTTGTTGAAATAAAGTAAAAATAAAAAATAAAAAAAAACTATGAAGTTGGATTTTGTGGTAAAAAAAAAAAATATAAAATAAAATTAAATTTGTTATTATTTTTGATTTTAATAGATTAATTATTATTTTTTAAATCAAATTAAATTAGAATATGTATATTTATAATTTAAATTTAAATTATTAAAAAATAATTAATAAAAAATAAAAATAAAATAAAATAAAATTATAAAAAATAAAAAAAATAAAAAAAAATAAAAATTAAAAATATTAATATTATAATTAAGGTAATAATAAAAAAATAATAATAATTATAATTATACTAATAATTATAATAAATAAATTCATACAAAAAAAAAAAAAAAAAAATTTTTCATTATTTTAATTTTTTTTTTATTATAATAATCATTAGTTTATTTATAACGACAAGATTCGAATTTTTAACAGCAAAAAAAAAATACATTATTCATAAGTATAATTATTTTAAAATAATTATTTTTTTATTTTTTTTATTTTTTTTTTTTAAAAAGGAAATTTTAAATTAACAAATAATTAAATTAAATTTAAATAAATGTAAATTTGAAAATAATTATTTTTTAATCTTTTTTTTTGTGGGTGTGTTAAAAATTTGTAAAGATAAATTGTGTGTTCTATTTTAATCTTTCAAGGAATATAATTATTTTTTTTTATAAAGAATATAAATATTTATAAATATTTATAAATATTTATAAATATTTAAATTAATGATGATATAAATCATGTTTGTGGAAGTGAACCTGGGGAAAAATTAATTGGGGTTATTTTTTACTTTTTTTTTACTTTTTTTTTATTTTTTTTTTATTTTTTTTTTCTTTTATTATTTTTTTAGTTTCATTGGAAAAAAAAAAAAAAAAAGATATTTTTTTTTTGAATTTTTTTTAATTGATGATTGAAAAATGGATACAAACTATCATATTTTTTCAGATAGAAACAAAAATAATAAAGAAAAGATTATAGAAAGTACACCAACTTCAGTAAAATACGAATTACCACCAGTTGTATTTTTAAAAGATGAAGATAGAATTAACGAACACCCACTAGTAAATAAAGAATACACAGATGACGACAAAAGATACATGGAATTAATGTTTAGTTATTTCAAAGAGTTTATGAGACTACACAAAACCAATTCATTATTTAAAAAATCAAACTCAATTAATAAAGATAGACCACATTTCAGCGTAACTTTAGATGGTAATGAAAAACTACGTTGTATTTTAAATAACTACCCAAGAGCATTGGAAATGCAAAAGTTTTGTTGTGTAGGTTTCTTTGGTACTAGAAGTTTAGATAATTCAAAACTCCCCGAGATCATTCAAAGCGATGACGCATTGGTTAGCGCCCTCCCAGAGTTCCCAAAGATATTAGCATATGTCACCATTCAAAGGGATATACCAGAATCTGAAGAGCACCTTTCACATCTTCCAAGTAGAAGTATGTTTAACTATGGCAATATTGTTATCATTGAAGATTTTAACGTGGTTAACGAATGGAGAAATTTTACAGTTCACAAAGATGCAAATCAATATTTATCACCACTTTATTATCATTTAGTTCGTATCCATAATGCTCAGATTGCCATTCCATCTTCATCATTTTCCCAATATTTAGAAGATGACAGTTCAAAAAATCAACTTATTCCTGAAATCTCATTTGTTAGAACCAAATACTATTCATTTACTCCAGATGGCAAGGTTAACTTTAGAGGCTTAAGGGAGTACAAAGAAATTAGATTCGCATCATTCCTTAGTTCAAATGCCCAGGATTTCTACAGTGCCGTTGTTGAATCGATTGCAAAGAAATTCAATATCAATGCTAAATTCATTGATGTTTATTCAGAGATGGAAAAAGATAAACATCCAAACATGTCAGAAAAACCACATAAACTCATGGCTCAATATGGTATCGATTTCGCATTTATGTGTGGTTTATCGTATGCTTTAGGGGATCATATTTTAGAACCATTGGTATCACCAGTTAGAACCGAGTCGATATACCAACAACAGCCACAGTACTATAGCTTTTTAGTTGTTAGATCAGATAGCGGTATCGACTCTTTACACAGCGCAAAAGGGAAGGTGTTTGGTTACAACGAAAAAGAGTCTTATTCAGGCTACCAAATTTTAGAAAGGCATCTTTTAGACAATCTTTTATCAAAATCAATCGATAACTACTTTAGCAAAACAATTAAAACCACAAGCCACTTAAAATCAATCGAGGGTGTTTTAAATGGTCAATTCGATATTGCTTCAATAGATTCTACAGTATATGATGCCGAGCTATTAAATGGGGAATCAAGAAAGCAAGAGCTATTAAACAATACCAAAATCATCGGTATATTGGGTCCATCAACCATGCCACCACTCGTTGCTAAAAAGTATTCACTTTTCTTTAATGATTACCATAAGGAAATTCAATCATATCTCACATCAGACGAATTTAAAGAATCGTTAAAACCATTATTATCAAATAGAAACTATTTAGAATTTAAAAAAGTTTTATCTGAAAATTTTAATAGTTTTAAATAAAGAAACTAAAAAGATATATTATATTATTTAAAAATTTTCGAATAGTTTATTTTTTATTTTATTGTTTTCATTTTTTATTTATTTATCTTTGTGCTCTAATTTGGTCCTTGTATCTTTCCGAATAGGGTATTATTGTATCTGGGATTTGGGTGAATGGAATAATGTTGGTCGATGAGCAAACTCTTGGGTGTGATGGTTGGTATTGAATACAACTCATATCTTTATTACAAGTTGTAGAGGTACATCTTTCAAATTCGCATTGTTGGCTTGTTTCATTACAATATTGATTGAATAGACAAAATCCACCTAAACATGGTACACCATCACCTGGACTGGAGGGTTTCCATTCTATACATAACCCACCCCATCCAAATTTATCACATTTCCAATCTTTAGGACACTTGCTACAGTTAAATATTTCTGATATAAAATCTATATCTTGAGGTAAACAATCTGCATTTGAAAATACCCCTTTGCCACATACAAATTGGTTTGGGCATTTAACATTATCACAGTTAGCATTGGGACTATCTATATTGTTGTTTTAAAATTGTTAGAACTTTTGAAATAATATAAATAAAATTATATTATATAATTTATATATAAAATATTACCATTAATTTCAATTTTTTTAAAACATGAAACTATATCTAAACCTTTTAATGGCAAGCATTCGGTTCCAGCTATACATTCAACTAGATCGCATTTTGAGGGTAAACAAGTTTCTTCATCTGCGATATATCTACAGTTAAATCCTTCAGGGCATTGGGCATCGCAATTACCTCTTCCATGAGATATATTTGACATTAATAGTTTTGTAAAGTCTGAACAAATAGGTTGTGGTTGGCAACAAGGTGATGTGGATTCGCAATTAGCAATAGGTTGATAAATACAACTTAAACCCTTTGCTTCACAACCAATATCCTTGCATGTCTCTATTATTTTAAAATAAATTATTAATAAATATTTTTAATTAAAACCTAATATTTTTAAAAATAGTTACCATTTGGTGGCGGATAAATGTTAAAGCCAGGTATAGAGTTTAACGGACCATATAATTCGAATATTATACCTGTTTGTATATTTTTTATACAGTTTGTTACTTTATCTTTTTTATTTGAAACATAATCTACCGCACTATCCATATCTACACATAAACCTGTTTGACCTGCACAACAGCTTTTCAATATTAAAGGAATACAATTGGGATACGAAGCCAAACATAATTCTGGGTCCAAAGTTTCGCATTGAAACAAACCATTTATTTTATAAACAATTAATAATATAAATAATATTAAAAACAAATATTTATATTTATATAAAAACATTGTTCCATAGTGAAATTTTTAAAAATATTATAAAAGATGAAAAAACAAAATAAAAATAATGACAACACACCAAAAAAAAAAAAAAAAAAGAAATAATAAAAAAAAAAGAAATAATAAAAAAAAACTTTTCCCCCGCCAACACACCCCACCAGCACACAGCTAATTTTCAAACATTTTAATTTATTTTATATTTGGTTAAATCAATATTAAAATAATCTCTTACTAATTCGATTCTTCTTTTGTCAAACTCGCTGTGGAGAATAAAATTTGAATTAAAAGTATTTAATAGTTTTTCATATTCATCTTGGTAATCTTGGTTTGAACTTGTTTTATAATCTTTTTCAATCTTTTTGAATATTTCATCTTTTTTACTAGATTCATTTTTTAATTGATCTTCAACTTTGTTATTATTTAAACCTAGTGAATAGCCTGAATAATATTGATCTGTATCTGGATTATAGCTTGATAAGTGCAAATTGTCATAGACTTGATTATTATTAGTTGTTGTAAACTGATATTGGTAATCGTAAGTTGATGACGATGTAACACTAATTTTGTCGTCACTATAACTATTTTCTTGATTATTATTGCTATTATCGTCATCGAATTCTTTATTATTTTCATATTCGTTGTTATCATCATACTCACTATATTGACTATGTTCATCATCATCATTATATTGACTGTATTCATCTTCATCATATTCATCATCATCATATTCTGATGAATGATATGAATCAACATCTTCATCTAAATATTTTACTGGTTTTATATAATAAGAAAATGGGTTGGTTTGTTTTTGTTGTTGTTTTTGTTGTTGTGGTGATGATTGCTGTTGTTGTGGTTGTTGCAGTTGTGGTTTTGGTTGTTGCACAACTTCAGTTTCAGATTGATTTTGTGAATATTGATAGTCTTGGTGGTTTTGATAGTCTTGATATTGATAATCTTGATATTGAGCTTCTTGTTCTTGTTGCTGTTGCTGTTGTTGTTGTTCTTGTTGTTGTTGTTGTTGCTCTGGTTTAATTTTATTTTTGTATTCATTAAAAGAATTGACATTAAAATTATATTTTTTATTAATTTCATCCAATAGTTTTAAATCTTCAGGTTTGATATATTTGTTGTTGTATCTATTAATTCTTTTTTCACTAATTACAAATGCACCTGGTTTATTTAGTTTCATATTTTCTAATTCTTTTTCAATTTTTTCTTTTTTAATGATTTGATCCAAGTATTTGTGATAGGCTCTTTGTTTTGAAAGTAATTGGTACTCTTCTTCAGTGATAATACGAATATCATATGGTTCAGTGATAACTGTTGGTTCGATGGTTTTTGGTTTCCAACTACGACTTCCTCCTTCAGAGAGCGATGTAACTTTACCAGGTTTTCTGCTATAATAATTATAATCATAGCTATATGCAATTGGAGTTTGGGTTTCTTCTGGTTTAGGGGGTTTATTAGTTGTTTTTTTTTTTGTTGGATTTAAAGATGTTGCTCCAATATTGATCTTGTATTGGTGAGCCCATCTTTGATTTTCTTTATAGTTAAATTCATCCTCTAAATAATGACTATAACCTTTTTTTATTTTATCATAAGGAAACACCCAAAGTCGATTATTATTTTCTTCATCTTTGACATAAATTCTGTTATCAAATACTTTTATAACAATTGCTAACTTGTAAAACCCTTTTTTATTACGAATTGAAATATAGTCTTTTGGTTTAAAGTGTATTTTAAATAAACTTCTATGCCCGCTGTCCCATTTTGTTGATAATGTTTCCTCTATAATTTTAAAATTAACGTCGTTAACTAATGCCATTTTTTATTAATACATTTATTTTATTTTTTTTATTATTTTTTTTTTTTTTTTTTGTTATTATTATTAAACAATAATAAATTATAATTTAACCTTTAAAAAAAGGTTTGATATTAAAAAAAAAAAAAAAAAAAAAAAAAATTTGGTTTAAAAAGATTTTTTTTGTTTTTTATTTTTTAATAGAATTTACTCAAAATCTTTTTTTTTTTTTTTTTAAGAAATAATTTAAAAATTTTTCTTATTTTTTTTTTTTTTTTTGCTTATCCAATAATAATTTAAATAGTTTATAAAAAATTGAAATTTCATTATTTCTACTTAAAACTTTGGATTGGAGATCCTCCTTTCTTGTATGGCACACAACATTTTAATTTTAAATAAATAAAAAATTATTTATTGTTAAAAATAATTTTATTAAATAATTGATATTTTATATAAAAAACCTTTCATTTTTTTTTAATGAATCTCACTTAATGATATAGTTTATATTAGTGCAAGAGATAGTATTTTATTAAATAAAATTGAAGTAGTAGGAATAATTGGTTATGCGAATAGGTTTATAAAATCATAAATAGGTGTTTGGGAAGTTGATAAGAGTATTTGCTGGTAAGCATGTTTCTGTAAGTCGGTGTTCTATCAATGTGTTGGTACTTTTATTATAATTCCATCTGCTATCTTTACCAGTACTTTCATAAAAGTATTGCACATTGGGCAAGTTTTTTTATGTAGAAGGATTATTGGTAAGCATCTTGCGTGAAATCTGAAAAGTGTATTTCTCCTTTTGAGTTTTAATATATAATTGAATAATTGATCATAACGATATTCTCTAATATCCAGAGTAATTTGAAAGCATATTTTTGGAATTTTTTCTCTAGTTTCAATATTTTTAGATATATCTAAACCTAATACCCTTATTGTTTGTATCGATAATCGGATAACTTATATGAACCCCAATATAAGTTTTATTATATTGTTTGGGATTTGAATATGATGCAAGGTTCTTTATTGAATCGTGAGAAATCGAGTCGAAAGCTTCTTCGAAATAGTAGAATGTAATAGTTCCAGGAATATTGATTTCTTTGAGGAAGGCAATGAAGTTTTCCGTTGTTATAATATTATCAATAATGAATCTTTCTTGAATAAATCTTTTTTAGTTTATATTGATAATTTTTTGTAGTAGAATGTATTTTGAGTAGTCTATTAAAGATTGTTGGTGAGAGTTATTTATTGTACAGATCTTGTTTCTCCAGATAGAGGTAGTATGCTCCATTAACCATTGAAACCCTTCTTATATAAATTTTATATAAAATTTTTAAAAGAATTTAAATAAATAATTTATAAAACAATAATAATTAATAATGTGCATAAATAAATAAATAATTAAATTTTTTTTAAAAAAATATTTTTTTTTGAATCGAATTTTTTTTTTTTATTTTTATCATTTATTTGATTTTATTCTAGAATAAACTGCAATCCTCTAATTCGGTTCGGAGCTTTACTTGGTGGGTGGTATTGTGAAATAATATTTTGAATTTGTTCCTGTTGGTTTTTTAAATTATCAAATTCTGTATTTTGTTGTTGTTAAAATAGTTTTTGTAAAATTTCGTTGGCATATTTGTTGGGATCGAATGTTATGAATTTGTATGATTGTATTAATTACTAAACCATATTTATCATTATAATTAAAATCTCCAGAAGGGGTTAAAGAAAAGTGGATTATCACAGAAAGTTGGTTTATTAACATTAGAGGTAGCTTTTACAAAGTTGTGTATGTTCCAGATAGAAGATCACCCAACTCTTTTACAGATTGTTCCTTTTGTTTATGCATTGAGGTTTATTGAAAAGTTCTACTTATTCATATGTTCTAATTTATATATTATTTTTAACAATGGATTTTAAATAACTAAATAGTTCTATTTTCTATTCTTTTTGGTTTATTATTGTTTAATAAAAATATATTTTTTACTCCAAGATTCTTTTTTATTTATTTTTTATTTAATTTTTGATTAATTTATTTTTTATAATTAATTAAAAAATATAATTTGAATAATTAAATTGAACAATGATAGTTTCTTAAGGAATGAATATTAAAATAAAAAAATATAGTTATTATACTTTCCTTAAAGTGGACTATTAGATTAAATTTAATTATAAAAACTATTATTATAAATCTAAATGGCTATATTAGTTAAAAATTATTATTATTATAATTTTTAATAATGATGTTCGCAATTCCTTTGTAGAAATTTGTGTGTGTGGTAAATTTCATTTTTTTTAAATTAAATTTTTTTTTTTTTTTTTTATTAAAATTTTTTTTTTTTTTTTTTGTGGTGTGTGGGGGAAATTTTTTTTTTTTTTTCATTTTTATTTTCGTTTTATCAATATACATTTATTTTATTTTTTATAATAGCTCAAGCGAACAAACAAACAGGTAATTATATATATATATATAATATGTGATAAAAATAAATACTAATTTTATTTTTTTTATTATTCCTCAGCATTCATTCGTTTTGGTCCTCAGCATAATCAGCAGCATTCATCAGCAGCATTAATCTTCAGCATTCATCTTGGTCCTCATCATCATCATCATCATGGGCATCCTCACTAACATTCGTCATGGTCCTCAGCATTCATCTTGGTCCTCATCATTATCATCATCAGCATCCTCACCGGCATTCTTTTTGGTCCTCGGCATTATCATCATTAGCAGCATTCATCAGCAGCATTAATCAGCAGCATTCATCGTTGGTATTCATGTTGGTCCTCATCATCATTAGCATTCATGTTGGTCCTCATCATCATCATCATCATCATCATCATGAGCATCCTCACCGGCATTCATCTTGGTCCCCATCATCATCATCATTCGTCTTGGTCCTCAGCGTTATCATCATCAGCATTCATCTTGGTCCTCATCATGAGCATCCTCACCGGCATTCATCTTGGTCCTCACCATCATCGTCAACCCTAAAGCTTTAGAAAAAGAACTTTTAGTTTCTAATAATTAATAATTTTATAAAAAAAAAAAAAAAAAAAAAATAATAATATATAATACCATATTTCAATCTATTTGATGGAAATACATTTTCCCTGGCCAGGCAAATATATTCAAACATCAAATGATTTTAATATTAGGATATTGAAACATCATTTAATTTTTAAATAAAATATAATAAATTTTTTTTTTTTTAAATAATATTTTATTTTTACTGTTTTCTTTTTATTAAAAATAGCTCTTCATGATATAATTTAGTATAATTTTTTTATTTATTGAAGAAATGATTATTATTGTTTGCTTACTCTTTTAAACTTTGAAATCAAAATCATACAAAATTTTGAATTTAAAGATTCTTTGAGAATGGGAAAATGTATTATAAATTAATCAAAAAACAGAAAGAAAATAAAATAAATATTATAATATAAAAAAGTTATTTTTATGAAATTTTCTTAAATTTTATTAATTACATTGTATTTACAAATTAAACTACATAATTTTCTATTAATAAAAGAAATAAATATAAATTATCAAACAATGATAAAAAAAAATAAAAAAAATAATCTTACACACTGTATATATTATTGTTAACAACAAAATTTTAATTAAACAATATCGTTTTTTTTGAATCGAATTTTTTTTTTTTTTTTTTATCCTTTATTCGATTTTGAGCAATCCTCTAATTCGGTTCGGAGCTTTATCTTATAGTTGCAATGTTTTCCATATTGGTTATTTTTTTTTGTGAAATGCTTTGGAGTCTTAATTTTTTGTATTAAATGCTAAACACGAATTTTTGACATACCCTTTCAATAAGAATGGCGCAAAGGTTAATATGACTTTTATTAATTTATTTTTAAAAGAATTTTTAGTAATTTAATTTTGATTATTTAATTTTTGTTATTTAGTTTTTGTTGATTAATTTTTTTGGTAATTTTTGTTATTTATTTGTAATTCATCGATTGAGTTCTGTAGCTTTCCAGGTGTATCGATATTTTCATCCTAAATATATCTGAATTCCATATCTTGCTAAACTTCTCTAGCCTGTTGACTATATTCATTGTGTGGTGTCGCTGACTAGCTGGATCTTGATATTGAAGTTTCTTATATATTCTATTAATATTTTTGACTTCTCTTTCCCATGCTGCTGCGCAGATTAGCTTGAATCTCTCGAGTACTCTTTCATAATTATGAGTCCTAAATGGGGACGATTTTTTAAAACATCCATAAAAAGGCCGCATAGCATAGTGGTATTGCGCTTCCCTAGTAAGGAAGAGGTCGTGGGTTCGATCCCCGCTGGGGCCTTTAAAGATATTCTATCTTTTGGGTGATCAATGAACGAGCAACATTTTATTATGTATTATCATCAACAGCTTTACACCCAAAACAGAATCCCAACAATGTCTTCAACTTACTGGTTATAGCTATATCAACCTATTCAATAATATACTTAATATTAAAGATCCAAAATCAAAAAATACCCTATTCAAATTCCAAGCAAGATGCTTACCCATCAACTTCATTCACAACAAACCATGTAGACTATGTAATGAAAATCTTCTGGGTTTATTTGGATTTTCTCTTGGTAATTTGAGTGTTTTTGAAATTCATAATATAGATCGTTGATGTGGCTGATGATTCTTAGTGTTTTTAATTTAACATCCATTATATCAATAGCAGGTGATTTCGGACAACCTAATATTCTTTTAAATAATAAAAAAAGATAATATTTATAAATATTTATAATATTTATTTCTTTTTTGTATATTATCCAATAATGGCTGCATTATAAATTATTATTAATTTTTTTTTTTGGGGGGAAAATTTTTTTAAAAAAATTAAAGGGGGAAATAATAAATTAAAAAGATTGTTAAAATTTTTTTAAAAAGAAGGGCCCCCTCCCCTATTCCTTTTGTAGAAAAATTTTGGGGGAAAATTCCTTTTTTTTTTTTTATAAAAATTTTATTTTTTTTTTTTAATTAAAAAATATTTTTTTTTTTTTTTTTTTTTTGTGGTGGGGGGGGATTTTTTTTTTTTTTTTTTTTTTTTTTTTTTCGTTTTTTCAATATACAAATAATTATATACATTTATTTATTTTTTATAATAGTCAATAATAAAAATTAATAATAGCAATAATTTTTTATATAGATAAAATAAATAAACTTCAAATAATTAATAATAATTTCAACATCCATTTCACACTGTTCTTAATAAATTACCCAAAATAAAAAAAATGAACGATTATGTTATTTTATTTTGTCAAACCATTATCACATTGGTTTTTTCCTTCTTATTTGGTTTGGGTTTAATCAAATACTATTTCAACAAAAATGACAACTGCAATGACAACCACAAAGTTCAAGTTAATTATAGAGAACCATCAAACTACCCTGCATTCAATCAAAATGAATCACCCCATTCCGTTTCAGATGCACCACAATCGAACGACTATCCAGAATCAGGTTATATAAATAAAAGGGAGCCATCTAACTACCCTGCATTCAACCAAAATGAATCACGTCATTCAGTTTCAGGTGCAACACAATCAGACAATAATCAAGAATCAGGTGATATTCATAAAAGAACCCCATCAAGCTACCCAACATTTAACAAAAATGAATCACGTCATTCCGTTTCTGGTGCCTCACAATCAGACAACAATCAAGAATCAGGTCATATTCATAAAAGACAATCTAGCTACCCTGCATTCAACAAAAATGAATCACGTTTTTCTTTTTCTGGTTCACCATATTCCAATGGAGAACCACCATTTGTTGAGGAGTATGATGAGGATAGCGGAGAATGGGTTCCATATTCTAACATTAATTAATGTTAGAAATAAAAATAATCAAAAGTGGGTCAATACATTTTATTACATCATCAACTACACTCAATGTCATTGCAGAATAACCAAATCATTTTTTTTCAATAACCACCTAAATAGTTTTTTATTAAATATTTCTATTTTACAACCCAATCGATTATACCCAATTTTAGAATCAATGAATAGATGTTTAATAGCCTCCAAGCACAAGTAAGTATTGTCACATTAAAACAAAAGACAAACCAAATATTTGAAATTAATATTCAGGAAATTAGGAAACACTAATATTAACATATTAATTATTTATTTATTAAAAAATAGGTATACCAAATTAAAGCCAGCTTCCAAGTTTTCCTTCAGGATCTGCTCTCTACTATTTTTAAACTAAATAAAGAATTAATAAAGGTCCATTCATACCCAAGCCAGTCAATTGCAATTCGATTAAACCCAATTCTTTTCTTTAATAATCTTAAAAGATCGAGTAAATAAGCTGAAATGCTCAAATTAATATATATCAAGATTGGTCTAGTGCAATTCTATATTCAAATTCATAGACAACGTTTCTATGTTTATAAGACGAAACCTAATTTTTTTGCAAACAATTGGGAAAGCTATCTTACTGTCGATTTTACTAAATTAATAAAACCTTTTATGCAAAGTTTTTAAAGAAAGTGAGTCTTTAGTTATAATTATTTCAGAACGTTAAATGCACCTAAATACTGAACAGTCGGTTCCATCATCATTATAATTATTATTATTATTATTATTATTATTATTATTATTATTATTATTATTATTATTATTATTATTATTATTATTATTATTATTATTATTATTATTATTATTATTGTTATATTAATTTCTTTTTTTTTCCCTTTTTTTTAGAAATAAAAAATAATTTTTTTTATTTTTAGCTCTGATCCAATAGTTTTTTTTTTTCTATAATTAATATCTATTTTTAATTATTAAATAAATTATATATTTCTTTTCATTAACCTTAAAAGTGTGCACCGAATTCTTTATTTTTTTTTAATTTTTAAATTTTTTTTTTTTTATTTAATTTTTTGATTTTTTTGATTTTAAATTTAATTATAATAATATAGATAATCACGATTATAAAAAAAATTAATTAAAACACTTAAAAAATCAAATACCTCTTTTATTTCCTTTTTTTATTATTTTTAAAAAAAAATTTTAAAAAATTTTTTTTTTTTTTTTAAGTTTAAAAATGGGAGCTCCTGTAAGTTTAAAAAGAGTAAATTACTCTTTTTAAAAAAATCAATAACAAATAATACTTTTATTATTGGGGCTAAAAATTATGGTTTTATTTACATAAATAAATTTTAAGTTTACACAATTGAATTTTAAGTTTACTTAAATTTTAAGTTTACACAATTAAAATTTTTTTGATCATTTTTTTCTCGTAAATTTTCTTATAAATTAATTTTATTTTAATTCCAAATATTTATTAGCAATATTTCAAAATGGATACAAATACAAATAATAATAATAATAATAATAATAATAATAATAATAATAATAAAAATAATAATAAAAATAAAAATAATAATAAAAATAAAAATAAAAATGATGGGTTAGATATGAATTCATGTAAAGATTTAATCAATTAAAATTTAAATAGTTTATTTTTTTATTAATAAATTCAATTTTATTTTTATAGTAAAAAAAGAATTAGGGGAAATAGAGGAAAATGAAGTACCTGCTGAAGAATTCTTTGATCCAAATGCCGAAAACAAACCTGAACCCAAAGATGATTACTATATTCATATTGATATCAAAAGCCATAGAAGATCTGGTGTTGATGTTCCATATCGTATTAATACTTACATGGTTCAAAATGATTGTTTTAATCCTAAAAAACAATATACCTTTCTTTCAGATAGAGAGGGTTTAACTAATTTTTCCATGATGACTGATGCTTTAAAAAGAGAGTTACTAGGTATTAGCAACAGATACTATGAGTTATGGAAAGTTAAAAGCTCTTTTACAATTGATCAATTAGATAAATTTATTACAGATTTAAATACTAATTTTGCAGTTAAGGTAAAAATCATAAAAATCGAAGACAATGAACATAACATTACCAAACATTTTACAAGAGGTCCAAGAAAACCACATTAAAAATAGTTTTTTTAAAAGAAAAAATTAAATACATGTATTTAATAAATTTATAATAAAAATAAAATTTTTATTTCCTTTATTTTTTAAAAATTTTCAAAGTTATAATTGCACTAATATTTTTTATTTTAAAAACATTTCAAAAAAAAAAAAAAAAAATTAAAATTAATTGTTTTCAACAGCCTGTTGTACAGCTAAGTTTTTGCAAATGTTTCTGATTCTAATCATAAATATTAATTGAATAAATTAATAGTAATATTACAACTAATAATTACAATAATCAAATATTAATAATTGTGATTAAAAATTATCGTTATTCTCTGTTTTTACCCATTATCGTTAGCGTATTCATTTAAAATTTTTTTTTTAAAATTATCTCTTTTTTTTAAAATATTCATTTTTATCAATTTTTAAAATTTTCATGGATGTAAAATAACAGCACAAACATACACATCATATTTTTTCTCTTTTTTGCACTTCTTTTAATTTTTTTTAAAATTTTTTTTATTTTTTTTTAAATCAAATTTTTTTTTTTTTTTGTATTTTTTTATTTTTGATTATTGATAATGTTACTATTTTTGGAAAAAAAAAATTAAAAAAAATAAAAAAAATTTAAAAAAATAAAAAAAATTTAAAAAAATAAAAAAAAATAATTTTTTGAATTTTTTATTTTTTTTATTTAATATATCATTATTTATAGAATGTACTATTATAATAATAGAAACATATAGTAATAGTAATGATAAATTTTTTTTTTTTCTAAAAAGAGAAACAATAATGCTTAATATATATTTGCGAAATACAAAAACACATCAGTTAATATATAATGATATACTAATTAAAAATAATATACAATTACTAAATTACCACACGTAGACGTATCACCAATAACTAGTTTCAATAAAATAAGTGATTATTCAATGGAATCTATACCAAATGGTAACATGGTACTGTTATTCGTTTTATATTCTATAATCAAACCATAATAATAATATAAAGTTGGATGTAAAATTAAATCATGTTCGATACTGTGGAAAAATTGGATTCTATTCAATCATCAAGTATGTTATATATAAATACAAATATATAAAGTGATTCGATTCGATTATTAATTTAAATTTTAATTATGAAACAGGTTTAAAGAATATAAGGATTCTATCATAATCATTAAAAAGTATCAAATTATAGAGATTAATTATAATACAGGTAGATGAATATATTAATAAAATCTAGAGATATAGCTTTTTTTAGAGACTAATAGAGATGTAAATTTAATTAGTTTACTATACGAAAAGAAAAAAGAACAGCTACACATGTTTGATTTAGTAGTAGAATGTGCATACTCTTTAGATAATATGGAGGCATTGGAGAATTTCCTATCAATGAATGTACCAACATTTTTACCAAACTACACAAATAATAATAAAAGTTTTTCAATATCATCAATTAAATCATTAGAATTACTATTAAAATATCGAGTAAATATCATAGAGCCTTATAATATCAATATCAATAATAACAATAACAATAATAACACAACAGCAGCTTCATCATCATCATCATCATCACCATCATCATTCAGTTTAGACAATATTAATAGTAATAGTTATACAACAACAGTAGCATTGGCATTCAGTTTAAAAAATAGTTATAGTAATAGTAATAACACAACAATAACAGAACCTACAACATTCAGTTTAAAAAATAGTAATAGTAGCTATAATTTAAATAGTAGTATTGGTGAATATAGCAATCTAAATAATAATAGTACCAGTTTAGCCCGAAGCGCAAGTTGTAGTAGTATAAGCAGTTGTAATAGTAATGATATCAATGGGAGTAGCGGTAGTAGCGGTTGCAACAATAAAAACAGTAATAGCTTTTTAATTAATAATGGTAATATAACACTTCCACCACCACCATCATCATATAGAAATTTAATTAAAAAGAAATTAAATCACCAACAAATTATTTACTACTACATTTAAAAACATTAAATATCGGTAATATTCAAGAGGCATTAGATAATTCAAACATAGCAGACCACTCAAAGATTACCTATGAATTAATAAAGAAATGTCTCAAGTATTCAAATTTTGAAGATTTAGAAAAACTATTTAGAGCAATCAGCACATATTCTACAGGTATAATCCATTCGATAGATTCTCTCAATCAGTTTTATGTGGAGGAAAGGATGTATATAGTTTAATAGTTAAAATATTCCTTGAATTATTTAATCCACTATCATATAGCCAATCCATTAGACATTTAATTGTTTTAGAAATCCTAAAAATTTAAATCGGCTCATTAAAACTAGGGATTATAATTATTCTCAGTCACCAAGAGAATATTATATGCAAACTGAGCCATATACATTTGATGTACAATAAGAGTAAATACAGAAGAGATGGAGGAGCTGATATTTAAATATCAGAAATTAAATTACATGGTTACCAATTCAGAGTACACATTTCATCATTACCATCAAATACTTCACCAGTTTACAATTATATAGGGCTAAAGGAGCATAAACTAGTAATCATCTGATGAAGTAGAGACCACTGGAACCTGATGCAATACAAACAAAAAATAAATTTGATAATGAAAAAGAAAGAATAGATAAAGAACGTATTGAAAAAGAAAAATTATCAAAACACCCTCCAACACAATAAAAATTTACATTCTCAAGTTCAATCTAGGGCAGGTTTACCACAATCAGTCAATGATCCATCAAATATAGATTCTAAATAAAAAATAAATAAAATAAATATACACTTTAAATTTTTTTATTTTTTAGGTTTCATATTTTATCATGTTTTATCATTTTTAGTCATTGATTAGTATAAAATTAAAATAAAAAATTTAATGTTTAAATTTAAACATTTTTGTTTTTTTAAATCTTTTTTAACAAAAGGAATATCATCAAGTTCTTCTAAAAAGCTGTTTTTTTATGTTTGATTGAGTCGAGATTTTTTTCTTGAATTATAAATTGAGGATCTTTATATTTAGGAATATCCATTTCTTCGAAGTGACTGCTTTTTAGATTTCTGACTGAGTCATTTCTTCTAAATTACTGTTTGTTAGATCTTTGATTAAGTCATTTTCTTCTAAACTAATGTTACTAAAATCTGTAATAACTGTTTGTAAGATCTTTGATTGAGTAAAATAAACATTAAAGTTTTAGAGGCGGCATCTTATACATACAAGTTTTAGAGGCTTATTATCAAAAAAATCGAGTGATATAAACTGCAAATATCCAAACTAAAAAATTTATAAAAAATGTTATTAGACCATATATCAATATATTGTTAAACCACAAAATATATTTAACCTATAGATAAAAAAAATGATAGAGGAACCATTATAAAATGTGAGGAGGTATTACTAAAGACTCTTTAAAATATAGTTATTTTATTTAATGATTTTAGTTGAATGAATATTTTCCTATAATGTAGCACAAAGTCAAGATATACATATATTATATATAAATATAATATACACATAGTTATAAATTGTATAATTATACATATAATGTATAGATACATATTTACAAACTGTACACTTAGTAATAAATTGTATAATTATACATATAATGTATAGATACATATTTATAAACTGTATACAAGATATACACATATTATATATAAATATATACACATAGTTATAAATTGTATAATTATACATATAATGTATAGATACATATTTACAAACTGTATACAAGATATACACATATTATATATAAATATATACGCTAAGTTATAAATTGTATAATTATACATATAATGTATAGATACATATTTATAAACTGTTCACTTAATTATAAATTGTAACCATTGTGTCAACCCAGACACATATAACAATCTGTTACATACCTATAACCAGTCAGAGCAGCTAAACTACCAAATCGAAGGTGAGGATTTGATTCAAATTCTTGATGAAAAATTCAAACCACCAGCAACAGTTATACCGGTCAGCTCAAGCGCTTTATCCAAAGTGGAGGAATACTTAGTTCCACTTGATGAAAAATGATCTGCATTACTCTACCACATAATGAAATAAACTACACAATTTTAAAGAACAGCTTGGTGAAACAGATTCCACTCTAATATTTGATGACAGGCTTTGCATTACGACCACATATACTAAAAATACAACGGACATTGCACAACTTGACAAAGTAGGTCCCAAATTATTTGATGAGTTCGGGATATATACCACTTGACACAACTTTATTAAAAACAGAGGTTGACGAAACATGATTTTACACTATCGGATACAATAGACTCTACTACTTTGTCCAGAGATTATGCACAGCTTGATGAAGCAGATTGGGTACTTATACCTTTGATAAACAAATAATTCACCACCTGGGGTAAAAGATTCTTAAGCTCTACTTGATACAATGGGTTATACACTTGATGCAACTGATTCTAAGCTACTAATATATCATACATTTCTTGAATCAGGCTCTGTATCATTACCACTTAATGAAATAGGTTACCATACTTGATTTGCACTAAATATAATAAAAATTAATTTGTGTTGGTATTGTGTTCATCTTCGAATCCCATTTTTATATAGATTTGTTGTTTTTGTTTTAATAAAATAATGTGCTTATTTACTTACTTGAAGGCTTTTTAAAAATATAATTATTGACCTATCATTTTTTTGAAATATTTATGTGTATTTATTGTGTGATGCAAAAAATAAAATGAAGAAATATAAATTTTTTTTTAAAAAAATCAAGAAAATAAAATTTTTTTAAAAATTAAAAAAAAGCTAATGCGAGATTATTGGCTTAATAAATCGACTGCTTTATTATTATGTTGAGTGTGATTATATATTACAACCTTGATAGAACTTGAAAATAATTAAATAAAATAAAAAACAAAAAAAAAGATTAATTTATATAGTTTAATATTAAATAAAAATATTAATAAAGATAAAATACCTAAGTCATGATCTCTACTATATAGGAAAATACAACAGGGCGACAGCTATCAATAAATCTTGAACCAATTGCATTTAATTCCCTAATTACTCAACTATTGAGCTACTACTTAAAATATTACTTGGACCGCCATTTGACCAATTACTTTTACTACTATTTGAACTACTACTTAAAATATTAGTTGACCCACCAATTGAATCACTATTTGACTACCAATTGACCGATTATTTGAAACAACGTTTGAATTATGATGTAAGCTACAGTATGAACCTCTACTTTAAACCAACTTTTGAACTACGATGTTAATGCCACTTCAACCACTACTTGACCGATTACCTGAACCATACTTGATCGATTATTTGAACCACCATTTGAATTACGATGAAAATTACCACTTGAACCACACTTGACCGGTTGCTTGAACCAACATTTTAATTGTGATGCGAACTACCACTTGAACCACCACTTGTCCTATTACTTGAACCATTTGAACCACACTTGATCGATTACTTGAACCACCATTGGGATCTTAAATTGAATTTGCTATAGGCTTTTTGATACGTTTGGGCAATTGCTCAGATGCTGCTTATATTTTTTCCAGATGACTAATGATGGTTATTAATATATGTTTAAAATTAATTTTAAAAAATAATATTATTTTACATACCATTTTCTGTCTATAAATTATTGATTAGGTGTACTAATACCGAAATTTATTAGACTAATGCCAAAACATGCTGTGACGAAATATATTGTATTAAAAAATGAATTAATAAATTATAAAAAAATTTAAAAAAATAAAAAAATAGAAAATATAATTATTTACTTTTAATGTTTTTAAATATACCTCGAATTACTTTAATATTGGACCAAAGCTTACTAATTATAAAATTTGGCGTAAAGAACCATAGTGTTGTTCTGCATGGTGAGACAAAATAATTTCTCTAGAGTTTTCAACTGAACGTGGAGTGATTTCAATGAAAAAGCTGCTGTTAGATTCAACTGATGAAATAACGGAAATTTGAGATTTGAAAATTTCAGCAGCGGCGAGTAATGTTAAGTGGTCTCCCCATGTACCCCTTCTTGCCATTTGGATGCAGTATTTATACCAACTAGTGGCATTGGCAAATTGGTATAATTTTGCACCATTTGAAAGGGTTAAGTTTTTATTTTTTATGAGCCATGTAACAATAGCTATTCTAATTTCCATACTATGGTTTAAATCGCCATAAATTTGGTCAGATAGGGCATGCATCTGACAATTGCCATCACCTGGGATAACTCTACTGTTCTCTAAACTGTAGAGCTCCAAACGTTCATTTAAACGTTTAATAGCTTTATCTTCTGGTGGTTGATGAGTATTGACTGTCCCAGAGTCAATATTCATAGATTCATAATATTGAACATTATGATCAATAAAATGTGTGTTTGGTGGTGGTTGTGATAGTTGTTGTGGAATTGGTTGCTTTGGAAATGGTTGTTGTGATTTTTTTGGTTGTTGTGATTGTTGTGGTTGTTGTGGTTGGGGTTGCTGGCTAATTCGTTGGATGAATGGGATTTGTTGTTGTGATTGTTGTGGATGTTGATGTTGGGGTTGCTGACAAATTAGCTGGATGAATGGGATTGGTCTTTGAGCAGAGGCAGATAATGCAGATTCTGATGCTGATAAAGATGATGCTGGTGCAGATGATGCTGGTTCAGATGGTGCATATACTGATGCAGATACATTTGGTGCAGGTGCAGATGTAGATGATGTAGATATTGTTGCATATGGTGGTGGTGCAGATGGTGCAGATGGTGCAGATGATGTAGATGGTGTAGATGCAGATATTGCAGGTTCTGATGCAGGTGGTGCAGATGATGCAGATGGTGCAGATGCAGATATTGCAGGTTCTGATGCAGGTGCTGAAACAGATGAAGCAGGTGCAGATGATGCTGATACTGATGCCGATGGTTCAGAGACTGAGGTTGATTGTGCAGAGGTAGAGGCGTTTGGTGGGTCTTGATGATTAGGGGTTAATTCTACATTTAAATCATTATTAATTGGGTGTGGGTCTTGAGTGTGGGTGCTATTATTGTTGTTTCTCATGTTATTGCTATTGTAATTGTTATTATTATTGCTATTGTATATTTTGTTATTAATAAAAAATGCTAATGAGAAACTAGTGATACCACATAAAATGTAAAAAACAAGTAATAAATCCATTTTTAAATAAATAAATTAAGTAGTAAATTATTTTATAAATATAAAAAATTATTATTGTTATTATTAAAAATTATTATATGTGCCGAATATTATAATGAAAAAATAAAAATGTATGATTATTTGTATGTATATAAAATAATAAAGAAAAAAAAAAAAAAATAAAAAAAAAAAAAACTTTTTCAAAATACTATGAAAGAAAATTAAAAAAAAAAAGTGAATTAAAAAAAATTAAAAAATTTTAAACAGTGTTTAATGAAAAATGAAACAGTGTGGTTAATCATGCAACTTGAAGAAAAATAATATAATTACAAAAACTTCATTTGGTTCATGTCACACTAAAGTTTGCAATTTTATGGAATCTTTATCACCACAATATACCCAAATTAGAATCAGTTTTGGATACGATAAAATAGATTTCAAAATGTTTGAATTTTTAAATTCTAATTAATAAAATTAAATAAAAATAAAAGATAATAAAAAATTTGCTTTTTTAATACTGCTACACTTCTCAGAGATAAATTCACCAATAGAGGTAATAACATCCAATATAATATCAAATGTGTCATAGAAAATAAATAGTTTCAGTATCACTAATATCAATAAATAAAAAATATAGTCAATCACTTTATATTTTAATTTCAAATCTAATATAACAATAAAATAAATGAAAAACCAACAATAGTTTTAGATAAATAAATATTTAGTAATGCCTATTTTCAAGAACATCATTTATTAAAAAAAAGTAAATGAAACAGCTTGAAGCAGGTGTGCAAATCCAAGCAACTCTTTGATGTCCAAATTAACATTATGCTGTCGGTGACACTCCTTATTATGAAAAAGGAAATATGGAACACTATTACAGAAATTATATTTTATATTTAGGAAAAACATTTCAACTATAGGGTTTCAAAAAATGGATTTACCTAGCCCTCTAATCAAATCAAAATTTCAAATTCTTGGTTTCTATTACTATTAGAGAGAATCTATCAAAAAATAAAACCTGCTGTATATTATAGATAGTTCCACAAGTCTTGTTTTTTCTTCGAGTTTATATGTATCACCTAGAAAAATTTATTAAAAAAAAAAATAAAAATTTTTAATGAAAATATAAGATAATGTAAAAAAAAATATTTTTAAGAAATTCTTTATAATTAAAAAAAAAAAAAAAAAAAACTATTTAAAAGTAGTTATTTATAATTTGATAAAATGAAAATATTTTATTTATTATTATTATTATTAATAATATTATTGTTGAGCTTTAGAACTACCACTTTGATCGGTTACATCAATTACTACTTTTCCAATGTTAGTGTTGTTTGTTGTATTGAATAATTTTGTAAAAGCCTCAATAATATGGTCATATCCTTTGAAGATAACATTTTTTTCTTTAAGTTTCCCTTCTTTAATCCATTGAGATAAATGCTTTAATGCCTCATTAGTTTCTTGTTCAGAGTAATCAAATACTAAGAAACCTTGCATTAATGCTTGTTTGGAAAAGATAAAATATTGAGCTCTTTGACCAATGTCCTTTTCAATTGGGGCATTATAAGTTGAAATTGTTCCACAAACTAAAAATAATTTATTAATATGAATTTTATTTTTATTTTTATAAAAAATCATAATTACCTGGGATACGTGCATGCTTATTAATTAAGAATAAAATTGGATCTGCAATTTTTCCTCCAACATTTTCAAAATATATATCTAAAAATAAATTAAATTAAATAAAAATATTAGTATTTAAAACATCCCAATTTGATTAATCCGATTATTATAAATTATTACCAATTCTAATATTATAAAAAAAATTAGTAAAAAATAAAAAACAATTAAAATATAATATTTAATATATACCCTTTTGGACATGCATTTTTTAGATCTTTTTCGTATGTGGAGCTCTTATAGTTAACAACCTCGTCAAAACCAAATTCTGATTTTAGAAACTTTGCTTTCTCATCTGAACCACAGATACCGACTACTCTACAACCAAGTATTTTACCAATTTGACCTACAATTGAACCTACTGCTCCACCAGCTGCAGAAACTACAATAGTTTCACCTTTCTTTGGTTTTCCTATTAAAACCAAACCAAAGTATGCTGTTAAACCAGTCATACCGAGAACACCCACAAAGTGTGGTAATGGAGCAAGATTAGGATCAACTTTTACCACTTCCTTTGTTACGTTAACAATTTGTTTTTCTTGCCAATTAAAATATCCACTAACATGGTCACCTGCTTTGAATCTTGGACAATTTGATTTTAAAACCTTTGCTACACAGCCACTTTAACAATTTTTTAATATTAATTCCTTTTTTTGTTTGATTTAAATGTTTAAAAAATAAACTTACCTATTAATTGGTTCATGTAATTTAAATGGATCAACAAAAGTATGAACACCTTGCATTCTTGCCCTTAGATAGGGGTCTACTGAAATATATTCCAAATTAATTAAAATTTGATCTTTTTCTAAAGGTTTATTTTCATCAAATTTTGAGGTTGTTACTTTGAAATCTTTTTGATCTGGAATGCCCCCGTTTGGTGAGAAGAATTTATCTAGAATCAATTCTCTAATTTCTGTCATCTTTTTTTTATTGTAAATAATATTTTTTATAAACAAATAATAAATATAAAATGTTTAAATATATTAAAAAATAAATAAAAAAATAAAAAAAGTTTATAACAAAGGGGGAAAAATATGAAAATTAATTAATTTTAAAAATTAATTAATTTTCATGGTGGTGAACTAACATGTGTGAGAAAGTGTGTGAAAGTAAAACTGGTGTGGTTAAATTATTTTTCTTTGAATTTTTGATATAAATAAAATATAAAAGATGTAGATAAACTGTGTTTATGGGCATCTATTTGTAATTTTAAAAATAATAATAGTCAAATTAATTTAATATTTGTTTTTTTATTCTGTTAAAATTTCATAACCATCCTCAGTGACCAAAATAGTATGTTCAAATTGAGCAGACCATCCATAATCCTTGGTGTGAATTGTCCATTCGTCATCCCACATTTCCCACTCTACAAATGGAGTAGTTGATTCTACAACGAGTGGTTCAACTGTAAATATCATACCTGGCTTCATAACAAAATCAAACTTATTTACACATTGGAAAACATATGGTGCACAATGGAAAGTTTTACCAATACCATGGCCTGTAAATTCTGCTGCAACACCAAAAGAATGTTTATGGGTCATAGTTCTTTTTTTTTTTTATTAAACAATAAATAAAATAAAATTAAAATATTAGTATTATTTTTAAAAATTTAAAATTAAATAGATTAAATAAATATACATACTGAATAGCTCTACCAATTTCTTTGAATTGTTCTCCTGGTTTAACAGCCTCCATACCAACAAATAAAGCTTTTTGAGCAATATTGATTAATTTTTTAGCGGCTTCATCAATTTCACCAACTGGAAAAGTGGCAGAGGTATCACCGTGGTAACCATTCAAATAAACAGTGACATCAATATTTATAATATCACCATTTTGAAGAGGTCTATCATCAGGTATACCATGACATAAAATTTCATTTACAGAAGTACAAATTGATTTTGGAAAACCTTTATAACCTAATGGTGATGGGTAAGCACCACGTCTAATAATTTCCTCGTGAACAATTTTATCGATTTCGTCTGTTGTAATACCGGGTTTAACCAAGGTGCCTGCAAAGTGTAGTATTTCTTTTGCTAATTTACATACAGCTCTCATACCAGCAATACTTTCTGGAGTATGAATTTCAATTGGGTCATCCAAATCCATATCGATTACTTTTTCACCCTTAACATATGGTGGTACTTGAATGTGTGGTGGTACTGGTTGTGATGATGATACAATTCCCCCCAAAATAATATTATCTGGATTTCTATTGTGTTGATATGCTAAATTTCTCTTTACCTTTCTATTTATTGCATTTTTTGGCTTTGCTATTTTTCTTGTATCTGTTATACTTTGTTGTCTTATAAACTCTCTGATCTCCTCTCTATCTCTTTCTTCATTGCTAGTCGTATAATGCTTTACAAAACTATTACTATTTATAATTTTATTAGTTGATAATAAACTTAAATTTGATCTATTAAATTTTGTAACATTTTTAATGAAATTATTATTTATCAATTTATTCATTTATTTCTATTCCTTTTTATCTGTGTTTGTTATTGTTTTAAAAAATGAAAAAGAAAAAAAAAATCGTTTAAAAATTATTTTTTTTTTTTTTTATTTTAATTTTTTTTTTTTTTTCATTTTTATAAATTATCTTTTTTTTTTTAAACGAAAACATTAATATTTAATTTAACCATTTTATTGATCAAATAATAAAAATAGTGTTTATATATTGTAAAAAAAAGTAAATTTTATATTTATAAATGGGAAAAAAGAAAACATCATTATTAGGTACTCTTATCCCAATGATTGGTATTACATTAGTATCGTTGGGTGTGCTCAATCACTTTATGGAACATAAATTTCAACGTTGGGATAATGAAATGTTAGGTAAGTTTAGTTAATATATATTAATATATCATATTCTTTAAATAAACTAATAATTTATTCTTTTTAAAAAAAACTACAGGTAATCCAAATAAAAAACCCACATCTCTAGAAGAAGAATATGAGGTAAATATTATATTATAACAAACAAAATATATAAAATATTTAATACTAATTATTTATTTTCTTTTATTTATAGAAAATGTCCAAAAAGATAGATTTTTCAAATTGGGAAAATAAAACTGTACCAGGTTCGCAAGGTTATGAAAGTGATGAAGATAAAAAATAATTAAAAATATAATATATAAATGTAAATTACTACAAATAAAATTTAAATAAATAAATGTAAATAGTTTTTTAAAATAGAAACTTAATAATTATTATTAATTTATTTTATTATATTTTATTTGTTTTATTTGTTTTATATTATTTTATTTAAGAGATATTAAATTACAAGAAATAATTACAATTATATATTTATAATGGAAATTTTCAATTTGAAATAAATAATAAGATTTTCTCTGAAGCTTTTTGAATAGCAGGATGGGGTGAATTTAAAAGTTGTTCTAAACTAAATCTAAGTTTACTTGACTTTAAGTATGGAATGTGATTTGCTAAAAATTAAAAATTAAAAAAAAAAGATTAGAATTTAATAATAAAAACAGTAATAATTTATAATACATACGATTAACAGATAAAAGTAAAATAATTTTAAGAGCTGTCATTTGTGGTGGAGCTTCAATTGAATTTAAATCTAAATGTTCTTCTAATAAAGTTACAATATCATTTTCAATTAAAATATTTTGATTATCTTTGAAGGATACTAAACAGGCGAGTGCCTCTAATGCTATCATTCTGAGTTGTTGATATTCGCCATTACCTAATAAAGAAACATATTTGTTAACTAAACGTTCACGGTATGTACCGCTATTAATTTGATCTTGAACATTTTTGAATGAAATAACTCTAGCTAATGCTGTACCAACTCTTAAATCGAAACCAGAATTTTCAGAATGAACAAACATATCAATTAATGGATTGACACCACCCAATTGAACCAATTCATTTTGAGCTGGGATTGAATCTAAAAGGATTGAAAGACACCATACATTTTGTAATCTAAGCATTTCGTTATGATGAGCCAAAAGGTTAATCATTGTTGAAAGGCCACCTTTGTTTAAAAAGTCGATACGATTTTCCTCTTTGTGTAACAATAAGGTTAAAAGTCGGAGTGATGAGAATGCAATGTTTTCATTGTGGCTTGCAATTGTACCAATAAGTAAATTGATACCTAATAAATTTCTAAAGATATCGTGGATGTCTTTATTGTTTTCTGCAATAATTGAAAATTGTCTGAGGCAAGCTAATTGAGTTTCGTCATATGGTTGATCCATTAATTGGAAGATTAAAGGTATGAAATCTGTATCGATAAGGTAATCTATATTTTCTGTATTCTTACAAAGGGCATCAATGGTTTGACTGGCTTTATTGAGATTCATTAAGGTTGGCTCTTCAATTAAACCTTTAACAACATTGCTAATCTTTTGAATCTTTTCCCTTTTTTCTTGATCTAATGATGGATTAGTTGCTTTGGTTGGTTTTGGAATGAAGCCATTTTTAATTTTTTGTTCAATCTCATATTGAGCATTCTCTTGTTCGAATTGGTCTGATGAAGATATAAATTGTGATGGCTGTTCTTCTTGTGTTGGTTTAATAAATTTCAAAATTGTATGTAATGGTTGTCTTAATACTTTTAAAATTGTTATGAATGATGGTCTTACATTTGGATCAGTTGAAAGACAAAGTCTAATAAGCTTTTCAATTGCAAATGGACAATTTGGATGTGTTGGTCTAAGATAATGTGTGTAGCCATTAACTGTATTACTCTTGAGATCTGATAACTTGGTTTCACGTGCAAACATTTCCCATAATATAACACCAAAACTAAATACATCCACTTTGGTATCATATCCACCCTTACCACCATTTAATACATTAAACAATTCTGGTGCTAAATATTGTGAATGTAATATTTGATTCTTTAATGGTGTCATTAATTTCTTTTTTAATGTTTCGTCTTTTAATGATGTAAAGCCATAATCTTTGATATAAACTTTTAAGTCTGAATTTAACTATATTTAAAATAAATATTAATATTAGTATTTTTATTTACCTTTACTATTTTGATATTTTAAAAAAACTATTACTTACTAAAATATTTTTTGGATGTAATGATCTATGGACAATGTTGAATGAATGAAGGAATGCCATTGCATTAGCAATTTCTTCAGATAATCTAATAATTAATTGTAGTTCATTTCTTTCGTCAAGATTCTTAATTGCAATATCCAAATTACTACCTGTAATATATTCTGAACAAGTTTGGAAATTATTATTATCAAATGATGCCCCAATTAAAGGTAAAATGTTTGGATGCTTAATCGATCTATTTAAAAAAATAAAAAATATTAATATTATAATTTTTAAAAAAAACAAAATAAATAAAATATTTTAAGTTACTTACATTAATTGTTCGATTTCATTAAATAAAATTGGAGTAGCTTGTGGAGTAATAAAGTTCCAGTTTTTAACAACAATTCTTTTTTCTTTGTGGATGCCACCTCTTTGAGTGGTACCATTATTTCCACTACCAATAACATCAGTTGGTTGTGATTTAATGTACCATGATTTATCTTGGTGTGGATGTGGTTGCTCTTGGTCATCATTTGATTTAGATAAACCATTTTCATCAATATCATTGTCGCCCAATATTCTTGATACAATATCTTCATCAGGAGTTTGATTTACTTTAACCTTTGCGGATAAAACCTGTTCCTCTTGAGTTAATGGGTAATGTTGTTGTGAAATATATCCAAGCTTTGGTGCATTTGGGTCAATGTTCATATTTGAGGGATTTTGTCTGATCATTGTAGAGTTTTCTTTAAAGTGATTGATCATATCCTCTAAAAGTTGGTCAGAGTTTTGTTGTTGTGAAATTGGTGAGACTGGTGGTGGTGAAGAAGAAAGAGTGGGGATTGGTGTTGGTTCTTTTGGTGATGAAACTTGAATATCTACAGGTGCACCCAATTTAGAAGCTGGACGTGTCATTGTGAGTGTACTATTTGGTGATTTAATATTTCTAGTTGAAACTGGTCTAACTGGGGCCGATGGTGTTGGTGTTACAAGATGGGATGGTGGTGGTGGTAATTGTTCAGATACACCACCAAATGATTCGATCATTTCATCTAAAAGATCTGCTGTGTCAATAGCTTCTTTTGTTAAAATAATAGCTCTTTCTGATGAAACTCTCTTTAATACTGGTCCTGTAGATATTGATAAATCAACTGATTGTTGCTCTGGTGATGAAATTGGCTCTTGTTGTAATGATGCTTCTGCTGATATAGTTTCTGATGAAATTGGTTCTGATGATGATATTGATACAGGGGGTGGTGGTGTGGTTACTGATGGTGCTGCCGGTGGTGGCGATATTGTTGGTTGTTGTGATGGAGGTGGTGATAAATTTTTACTTAAATATGCTGATGGTTTTCTTTTATTTTGAATTGCACTATCTTTCATAAATGTCTCTTCAAGATCTTTAAGAGTTGATTCTAAATCAAAAGTTGTGGTTAAACGTAAACTCTTTATTCTAGAATTATCGGTCTTTATTGAATTTCTAATTGATTCGTCACTCATATCATTGAGCAATGTATCCAAATAATCAAATCCTCCTTCATTTTGGTGATGTTGTGATAACCTTGATTTTCTTTTCTCTGCCATTGCCATTCCATTATTATTACCATCATTTAATATTTGATCCTCTTGAAATGTTATACTTTTATTTGCTGATGGTGAAATTGTTGATTGACCATTAATTGCTGCCTCTGACTCGGCCAACATTTCATTTAATAAATCATCCAATTCTTTATTGATAATAAAAAAAATAAAAAAGTTATTAAAATTAATTTATTATTTCCGAAAATAAAATAAAGATAAATATAATGAAGAAATAATTATAAAAAAAAAAAAAAAAAAAGATATTTATATTAAAAATTTTATGTTAAATTTATTTTTAAAAATAATATTTATTCAAAATAATATTTATTCAAAATACAAGAACAATTTGAAAATTAAATCAAGTTATTATTACTAATTTATATCGAGATGTGTTGTGATTTTAAAATCTTACCCGACATGATTTATTTAAATTATTTGTATGATATTATCACTTGATCACTTTTTTTTTATATATAATGAGAAATATTTTTTTTTTAAAAATAAATTTATTTTTTTAAAAATAAAAAAAATAAAAAATAAAATAATTATTTTTAAAAAACAATAATTTTTTTTAAAAAAAAATTATTTTAAAATAATTTAAAATACCCAAACAAATATGTAATTTAAATTAAGGATATATTACATATTATTAGAAAATGTGAAAAAAATTTTTTTAAAAAAAAATAATGAGCGATACTTTTAAAACAATTGTTATTTTTTAAAAATAAATAATATTAAAAATAAGTATCCAAAAAAAAAAAAAGAGATAATAAAAGAAAAAAAAAAAAATAAAAAAAAAAAAAAAAAAGATAATTCCTATTCATATATTTGTTAAAAAAACGTATTTATCAAAAAATTTAAAAGTAAATTATTTTTCATATTCAATGATTAAATATATCAAAAAAATGTTTTTTTTTTTGGATTTTTAAAAAAAAATTTTTTTTCCATTTTAACGTCTTTGGATAAACATTGACTTTAAAATTATTAAACAAAATTCAAAAAAAGTATTATATAACTCTGTTTCAATTCAATTTTTTTTTTTTTTTATTGGGAAAAAAAAAAAAAAAAAAAAAAAAAAAAAAAAAAAAAAAAAAAGGGAATTTTTTTAAATTTTTTTTTTTTTTTTTTTTAAAATTTTTTTTAAAAATAAAAAAAATAATTTAAAAAAACTTTTTTTTTTTTTTTTTTTAAATTATTTTTTATTTTTAAATACTTTTAAATTATAATTTGGGTATTCACTTACCTAAATTAATCTAGATAAAAGAAATATAATTTAACTTGGACGAGATCAGTACCAATTAAATCATCTTCAATTACATACAGTGTATATTCTCCTATATATGTATAACATATATATATAAATAAAGAAAAAAAAATACACAAATAATAACCAAATAATAAACAACAATAACAATTTCAAAAGTAGCTTTTATTATTACATTTTAATATAATTAAATATTATTGTTTTTTTTTTTTGTAGTTCTATTATAATAGATAATTTTTTTTTATTTTTTATTTTTTTCCAATTTTTTTTTTTTATTTTTTTATATTTTTTGTTTATAATAAAAATTAATAGATTTTGTATTTACAAATTAAATTACTTTTTTTTTTATATTATATAGTTAATATAGAACCAAAGTATTAAGAAAAAACCAGACAAATCTAGATCAAAAAATCCAAAAATATTAATAGTAATAATAATAATATACTCATCAACTATATCTACACACACACACAATAAAAGTAAAGGCAATAGTAATAATAGTAAAAATAGTGATAGCAATAAAGAAATAACTTAAAATGAATACACATAATGCATTTCAACAAAGGTCAATGGATAGTGCTATTGTAACTATTAATGATAAAGGTTATATTCAATCAGTTGATAGAAAGACATGTGAATTGTTTGGGTATACAATAGAAGAGTTACAAATGCAAAAGGTCAATATATTAATTCCATCACCATATAAAGAACAACATGATACATATATGCAAAATTACTTTGAAACTGGAATTAGAAAGATTATAGATAAAAGTAGAGTCGTAGAAGGTCTCCATAAAGATGGAAGTGTATTTCCAATTACATTGTCAGTCACAGAGGTTAAAATTTGGAATAAGAGAATGTTTATTGGCTCAATTGAACCTGTAATTGATAAGCGTTTAATCATTTACACCGACGTCCATGGTATTATAACCTATTGCAATAGAAATGTAGAAGAGCTAATAGGGTACACTCCGGCCGAACTTTTTGGAAAGAATGTTTCAACTCTTATGCCATCTCCACATGCAAAGAATCACGGTGATTACATTGAAAAGAATTATCACGGTGGTGGTCTTTGGAAAATGTTGAATCGGGTTAGAAATTTACCAATCAAACATAAGAATGGTGTTGTTTTCCTCGTTTCAATTCTTGTAACAAAAATTTCAACCGATGGTATCGATATGTTTAAAGCAATCATTCAAACACCACCCAAAGAAGCCGTTTTTACAATCAATGGTGAAGGTATCATCAAAGCTTGCAATTTTAATTTCACCGAGCCAATGTTTGGTTATACTCAAAAAGATTTAGTTGGTAATACAATTGGTATGTTAATACCTGAAATGTCTAAAATTATTGACAACACAGTAATTGGTATAAATGAATCACACGATAATAATAACAGTAATATTAACAATAGTGGTAATAATAGTAATAGTAGTAATAATAACAATAACAATAGCAATAGCAATAACAATAACAATAGCATTAATATTGCAACCACCGTTGCCTCATCACCAGCTGGGCATGATTCATCACCATTAAATAATAGTACAAACACACCAAATACACCAACTCAATCAAGAGGTGTCGAAAGTTGGTTGGGTAGAACAAGAAAGGTTGACGTTTGGCATAAGGATGGTTCAAGATTCCCAGTAAATTTAGAGATTATTAAACTTCAAGGTGAAAGTTCAATCTTTTCGCTTCAAATAAAAAAAGTAGAAAACCCATCAAGAGTGTACAAAGATAAAGGTGAAAAGAGTAGTGAAAAGAGTGAAAAATCTGAAAAAGAGAAATCATCAGAAAAGAAAGAAAAGAAAAAGAGAAAGAAGGAAAGAAGTGAATCATCTGATGAATCAGATTCAAGCGAAACAGAACATAAAAAGAAAAAAGAAAAAAGAAGGAGTAGAAAGGATGAAAGCGATAGTGACAGTGATAGTGATAGTGAAAGTAGTTCAAGCAGAAAGCATTCAAGACATGACAATAATGGCAGTAATCATAGTGGCAGTGGCGGTTTCTATCAACCTGAAATGATTGGAGAGTATACCCTAGGTAAAACTTTAGGCAGAGGAAATTATGGTGTAGTTAAACTTGGTACTCATATTTCAACAAAAGATGAAATTGCAATTAAAATTCTTTACAAAGAACAAATGACAGAATCAGAGTTTACAAGATGTAAAAGAGAAATCGAAATTTTAAAACAGCTATGCCATCCATTCATTAATAAGTAAGTAATTTAATTTTATTTTATCTTTAATATAATATAATATTAATCAATTTTTTTTTTTTTTTACCCTAAAGATTAATTAATGTACTTGAAAAAGATGATGCAATGTTCATCTTAATGGAGTATTGCCCTGGAGGTGATTTATTCCACTATGTAAATAAGTATGGACTCAAGGGTGTAAAAATGGTAAACTCACCAGATATTGGTGAGCAAGTATTAATGGGCGTTCCTTTATCAGAAGAAGATACAAGAAGAATATTTACTCAAATTTGTTTAGGTATTGCTCATTGTCATAAGTTAAATATCGCACATAGAGATATTAAACATAAGGTATGTAAAAGTAGAACTTAGTTATTTTTATTTTAACTTATTATTAACATTTAAATTTACTATTTAATTAGAATATATTATTCGACAACCAAATGAACGTTAAAATTATAGATTTTGGTTTAAGTAATTGGTCATATCAAAAGAATCTTTCATTTTGTGGTACACCAGCATATGCATCACCAGAAATGCTTTTGGGTATTAACTATAATGGACCAGAGGTTGATATTTGGTCATTGGGTGTTATTTTATATAGTTTGGTTACAGGTAGATTACCATTCATCAATGTTACCGATATGATTGTTGGTAAATTTACAATTCCAGGATCAATTCCAGTTGATTTACAAGATCTAATAAAGAAAATGTTAACTGTAGATAGAGAACAAAGACTTAACATTTATGGAGTAATAAATCACTCATGGTTAATGAAAGATCCAACCACATCAGCTTTAATCACCCAAAATTTACTTAGTTTAGCTTCATCAACACCAGTTTCATCTTCATCACAAATTCAACCAACCTCTTCAATTTTACCAAGTTATAATATAAATGAACTCGATATTGCTAAAAACAATATATTAAATATCACCCAAATTAACCAACAAAAAACAACCACAACTAATAGTTCAAATATAAACAACCAACAACAGCAACCAAATAATATATATATACAGTCACCTCCAAGTAATAACAATAACAACAACAACAACAACAACATTAATAGTAATAATAACAACAATAACAATAATAATATTTTTCAACAATCACCATATTTCGTTCAAGCACCGAGAAATGATGACTTTAATTTAGGTCAACCTTTACAACAAAATCCTTTTGATCAAAATCAAATACCTTCTTATTATGGCCAACCTCCAAATAATAACAGTAATACATCAAACTTTAATAATTCGAATGACTATTCACAATTAAGAAAAAGTACTTAAATAATAACGCCCCCCAAAAAAAAACAAACAAAATCAAAAAACAAAAATTCCTTTTTTTTTTCTCATAAATTCACAAAAAAAAAAAAATATATAAATAAAAATGTATACATAAAACAAAATCAAAGAATATCAATAATTAGATTTATTAATAAATCTATTTATTTAAAAATGAAATCTTTCATAACATTTATTTATATTTTTGGATATATTTAACTTTTTTTTTTTTATTTTTTTTTATTTTTTTTAATTTTTTTATTTTAAAAATTTTATTTTTTTTCATTTATGAATTTTTCACAATCTCATTTGTTATAAATAAACAAACCATGTCATCATACAGAGAAAGAGAATATAGAGATAATAGAGATAGTAGAGATAATAGAGATAGGGATAATAGAAGAGATAGGGATAAAGATAGAGACAATTATAAAAGAAATAGAAATGATAACGAAATAAATGAAGATAACAGCTATAAAAGGGATGAAAATAATAAAAGGTTAAGAGAATTACAAACATACAGCGATAAAAGAGGTGATAGTAGTAATAATAAAAATAATAATTATTCTAAATATAAAAACGATAGAAATAATGACAGAAAAAAAAGTTTCAAAGACAAGGATCACATTGACTACAGCAAATATGAATTTGGTAGAAGAGAAGATAGGGAAAAAGAAAGAGAGGAAGAAGAAAAAAGAAAAATACCAAAAGAAAAACCAGATTTTAAACCTTCAGGTGCATTGTTACGAGATAAAAGTAGTAATAACGATGATGATGGTGGTGACGATGAAAATAAAGTTAAATTGAAATGGGTGGAACCTAGCGAAGCAAGTTTTCCAAAAGATAAATGGGTAATTTATCCATTCAAAGAAAAAGAAGCATTGGACCCAATCTATTTAAGAAAAAAAGCATTTTTATTTGGTAGAGATAGGGAAATATCCGACATTCCAACTGATCATCCATCTTGCTCATCACAACATGCCGTATTGGTTTTTAGAAAAGTTAAAAAAGAAGATAAAAGAACTGGCGAAATGCTAACCTTAGTTTTGTAAGTATAAACCCATATATTATAAATATTAAATTTTATAACTAAATATTAATTTATTATCATTTATGTAGACCATATTTAATCGATTTGGAGAGCACAAATGGCACCTTTTATAATGGCAATAAATTAGAGTCATCAAGATATTTAGAACTAAAGAGTAAAGATTCAATAAAGTTTGGCCAAAGTACAAGAGAATATATTTTATTAAGAGAAGACACAGTTGATGAGGAAGATGACGACGAAAGTGACAATTAAATAAAGGCTTTTTTTTTTTTTTTTTTTTTTTTTTTTTTTTAAAAAAAAATTCAATATAATTTATTTATTATTATATTCTTTATTTTAAATATTATATTATGTGTTTAATTAATTAATTTAAGTTCTTTAAAAATTAATGGTATTTGGACTTCAAACAATGATAGGTGGATTGGTTGTTCTAAATTTTTTTTAATGGTATCGACAGTATGGGTGATGTCAAGTTGAGCATTATGTGGACGTGGGGCACCATTGCCAGGTTCGTTAATTGGTTTAACAATATCTTCAACATTTTGAATACCTAAAGTTTTACCCATTTCAATAGCCATTTCATATTTGGTCTTTTGTTCGAATGCTGAGAAATGATAAATACCATATTGTTTGGATACAATTAACTGGAGGCTGCATCTAGCGACATCATCGACATGGGTTGGGTATCTAAGTTGCCAATTATCGATTTGAACTGGAGTCTTTGAGAGATTTGCTTGAATTACAGATTCGGCAACTACAGTAACAGCACTTTCTTTTAATGATTCAACTGGACCATATAAAACTGGTACACGCAAAATTATGTATTTGAATGAATCACCATGTAACTTGTGTGCATTTAAAATTGCAATTTCAGAGTCTCTTTTGGTTTCACCATAGAATGATAGAGGATTTGTTTTGGCGTCAATTGAATAAGGTGGGTTTTTTCCATCAAATACATAGTCACTTGAAATGTAAAATAAACATGCACCTATTTTAACAGATAGTTCGATTAACTTTTCAGTTGTTCCGACATTTAACTTTCTAACATGTTCTTTATCTTTTTCACATTGATCTGGTCTTCTTTCTGCAGCACAATGAATAATATATTGTGGGTTGAATGATAATACAACTTGTTCTAGTTCTTTTTCATTTGTAATATCTACTTTTTGCATTTGGTCTTTATATAAAGTTGAATATTTTTCATAACGAGACCATGCTAAACTTTTTAATTCGAAATGTTCTAATGATGGTTGGTTAAATACTCTAAGATAACCCCTACCCAAAAGACCAGTCGATCCCTATAAATTAAAAATATAAAATTAATAAAAGGTTTAAACATGCCATGCTTTTAATTGTTTATTACAGTTATTAAAACTCTAATTTTCATTGTATAGATTTATAATTATTATTATTATTAATTAAATTAATTGAAATGAATTTAAAAATTATAAAAAATAAAAAAAAATTAAAAAATAATAAAAAAAAAAAATAAATTAAAAATGAAAATTAAAAAATAATAAAAAAAAATAAAAAAAGTAAGGGTGAATATGTACTTGTATGTACAATGATATTATGGTAATATCATAATTTTATTTATATACAGATATTTGATCTTAGTAAGCTTTTTGATCTTGTCGAGGAGATTCTATGCGTTATTGCCAATTGGATACAAATTGATTTTCTATAGTAATGATTTGACAAAATTTCGCAAATGTCATTTTTTTCTCTTTGTGGAATTTCTATTAATAAAGTTTCTTCTTTATCTTTTTCATCATCTGCTTCTATTTCTTTCTCTTCTTCCTCATTTTCTTCTTCAATAGCGGGTCTTTCTGGAGTATTACTTGTTTTCAATTTTTTTTTAACTTTTTTGTCGCTATCTTCATCTTCATAGTTTTCCTCTTCTTGTTCATTCTCTTCAATAGAGTCACTACTATCATCTATAGTATATATCATTCTACCGTATCCCTCATCTCCTTCCTCCTCTTCATATTCTTTTATATCTGAATTTTCTGTATTATTATTATTATTATTATTATTATTATTAATATTATTATTATTATTTATATTATCATTATCGTCTATAAAATCTATATTGTTGTTTTCTATACTATTGTTATCATTAATGTTCTCTTTATCTTTATTTATATTATTTTCTGACATATTTAAACAATGGTTTTAAAACTTAAATTTTTTTTTTATAAAATTTTAAAATAAAATTAAAAAAAAAAAAAAAAAATAAATTAAAATAAAAAAAATGAAAATTTTTATTTTTTTATTTTTTTTTTTTAATTAAACAAAGATCTTTTATAAATTTAAATTAAAAAAGATTAAAAAACAATAATAAAAATAAAAATAATAAAATAATAAAATTGTTTTTATATCATTATTTAATAAAGGTTAAATTTCAAAAAAAAAACTAAAAAAACTGATAATCAAATAAAATATAAAAATAGTACTAAAATTAACAAAAAGAATAAACAAAAAAAGGTAGTTCAGGTATTTGTTTTTTTTTTTAATATTTTTCTAATTTTTAATTTATTTTTTTATTATTTTTATCATTTTTTATTTTTTTTAATTTTATTATTTTTTAATTTTTTATTTCTAAAAAATAGTATAAATGGGATAAAAATTAAATTTTATTTTTATTTTGTTTTTTGATCAACAAACAAACAAACAAACAAAAAAAATCCCCACCAAATAATTTTTTTTTAAAGATTTTTAGGAATGATACAAATAGAAAAACTATCAAATAATAAAAATAATAAATATACATATAAGATTAATTACAACAATGAATTTAATTACAATAATATTAATAACTATAATATAAATAATAATATAAATAATAATATAAATATAAATAAAAATAATAATATACATTGTAATATAAATAATATAAATGACAGAGATACAAATAATAATATAAATAATAAAAATATAAATAATAAAATGGTTAATAATGATAATAATAATAATAATATAAATAATACAAATACAGAATCAAACAAAAATAAAAATAATAAATATAATTTTAATGAAAAATATGAAGATAGAATTTTAATTGCAAGGCAAAAACAAATAGATTATGGAAAAAATACACAAGGTTACAAAAACTATATTGAACTTTTAAATTCAAATCCAAATTTTATGAATGAAACAAATAATGTAAAAATTCCTTGTATTTTCCAAAAATGTTCGTATGTATTATCTTTTTATTTTGTTTTAATATTTATTATTTTCTTACAAAATATTAATTTTATATTATATTTATTATTTTATATTTATAATAATTATTAATATAAATATTTATTATTTTAGAAAAAGAAGTTTTGATGGACAGATAAAGAAATGGAGAAGATTTTTACACCAATTTGATGATAATTTTTCGAGTGATTCCGATATATTTAACACTTCATCTTCAAGTGAGGGATTTAATTCCGATAGTAACGATTTGGATAATGAAAATAACGAACATTGTCTATTAATGGATTAAAAAACAGGATCACTTTTATTTTTTATTTAACTAGAACAAATAAATATACATCCAAAACAAATAAAATATTATATATATATTTTTTTATTTTTTTTCCAAAAAAACACATATTACAAGAAAAACCTCCAAATTTTTAAATTTTTTTTTTTATTTTTTAATTTTTTTTTTTAATTTTAAAATTTTTTTTTTTTTTTTAATTCATTGTTTTTTATTTATTATTATCTTCATATAAATAATCTTAAAAAATAAATCTTTGTAAATAGTTTTTTTTATTTAGTTTTTAAATTGTTTTATATAATAAATAAGATTAATCAAATTTTGTAAATATATCGTTAATTTTTTTTTTATAAAAAAAAAAAAAGAAAAAAAAGAAAACATCAAAAATATATAAATTTATATTTCATATTAAAGAATGTTCTTTTCGCAAATCGTTTTAGCTAAAAGAGGTTCATTAGGTAAAATTTGGTTAGCTGGCCATTGGGATAAAAAGCTAGCAAAAAATGTTGTTTTTAAAACCAATATTCCAAAATCGATTAGTAAGTTCATCAAAACTATGATTATTTTAAATAAATAAAATACTAATAACTTTTAATTTTAGAATTTATTTTAAAACCACATGTTCCGATGGCTTTACGTATGACATCGCATTTATTATTAGGTGTTGTTAGAATTTATTCAAAGAAAGCAAAATATTTATTAAGTGATTGCACAGAAGCTGTTGTCAAATTAAAGGGTTTATCAAAAACAGTATCAAAAATTGATTTACCAGTCGAAGAGGATCCACAATCACTTTTAATAACAGGTCCACGTAACACCGAGTCAAAACCACAAGTTTACCAAGAAGTCGATAGATTTTTAAGAAATATTGATATTAGAGAGTAAGATATAAAATAAAATAATAAAATTATCTTATAGTAATAAATTATTAATAAACCTTTTTTACTATTATAGTTTAGTAGTTGACCCATTATACGATCCAAATAAATTAGAGCCAAGCGAAAAACCAAATTATTCAGATTTGTTTGGAGAAACTGCAGCCGATGAGGCAATGGTTAATATGAATACACCAGGTGGTATTGGTTTATTTGATGAAGACACACCATTATCAAAGAAACCAAAATCAGATGAACTTAGAAAAGATGAAACAAATATTTTAAATTTAACACCACAACAATCATTATTCCAACAATTTAAAACACCAACTACCCCAACAACTCCAGGTGGCAGATCAATTATCGAAGATTTAGCTGTTAACATTAACCCACTTTATGATGTTTCAAGAATTCCACAAACTCCAAAAGATGATCTTATGACTGGTGATGGTGATAAAATGGTTGATTTTGGCGGCTGGGGTGATATAAATATGAACAGAGACGAAGAAGAAAAAAATGAAGGTTTTGGTAACTTTGATGATAATATGGGTTTTGAAAATTTTGGTGGTGATGATAAACCAGAACCCAAATCACCAAAATCAGCTGCAACTGAAGCTGAAGGAACATCAGATCTTCTTAACACAACTACTACAACCGCTACAACTGCAACATTAATCGAAGAAAAATCAGCCAATCAAATTATTCAAGATGCTAAAGATAAGTTTGGTGCTCAAATCGAAGCTGAAAAAAATAAAAAAGGAACCACAAGAGTAAGACATGTTAGAGAGTCCGATGGTGTTTTAAATGATAGAGAAATAAAACGTTTCAAAAATCCAAGACCATTAACCATAGAGCGTTCATTGCTTCCAAATCAATTATCAGTTGTTGTAGCTAAAACCAAAGAAATTCCATTAAAACAAAGAATGTTAAATACCATCAGAAACAATATCTCAAATACATTTTTCAAAACCTTCGGTGAAGTACTTCAAAATCGTTATCCAAAAGTTTTACAATCAGTTGAAGCTCCATATGCCCAATATTTACGCTCACGTATGACATACAGCAAAATGATGCAAAATAATGAATTTCTTGCAAATGTTGAAGCTGATAATACTAGAAATGATTTAGGTATTCCACAATTTACAGAAAACCCAGATTTAAAGGACGATCAAGAAACTGAAGAAATTCTTTTAAAATCTATCAATAATCGTATCATTTCAGAGGGTGTTGGAATCTCCCCAAGTGAAAAGAAGAAATTAAAAACCGAACCATTATCAGAAAATGATCACCAAAGAATTGATCAACTCCGTGGTGAATTAGATGCAAGAAATAAAGAAGGTTTAGATCTTTTCTATAAACCAAATGATAATCAATTATTAAGAGCAGAAACTTTTTCATCAGATTCAGCAAGCAAAGATTTCGAACAAAAACTTAGAGAACAAGATGATGGTTTTGGTTTTGATATTGGCAATGATTTCGAACCTCAACAACCTAGAGATGATGATCGTGCTTTAGAACTACTAGAAGATAAAAATGAAGGTTTTGGTAATTTCGATGAAGATTACCCACAGCAATTCGAAGATATTCAACCAGGCCAAAGACAACCACCAAGAAATCCTCATTTAGAAAAGAAAATCTGGTCAACCAAAACTAAAAATATGCATAACATTCTAGATAATAATTTCAAAAGTAAATCTGAAATTGGATTTTTAGACGATATCATCAAACCTATTCAAAACCAACCAAATAATACCAATGCTAGAGTTGCCGCCGCATGCTACTTTTACGAACTTTTAATCCTCAAAACTAAAGTACTTGTAGATTTAAAACAACCCGAAACTAGTCTCGATGATTATCCAGATATTAAAATTACTAAAACTCAATATTTTGATAATGTTGAAGGTTTTGAAGTTGTCGAAAATGATGGATTGTAAAATATATAATAAAATAAAAAGTTTTTTAAAAAAATTTTTATTTCCAATTTATTGTTTTCATTTTTTTTAATTTTATAATTTCAATATAAAAGTTTTTATTTTATTATATATTTTACTACAATTTAAATTTATTTTTATTTGATTGAATCTAAACTATATTTCGAGGGTCTCGATCCACGACGAGTAAGTTTAAAAGATCTGCCATCTCTTGATAAATAGAAATGTTTCTTTAAAACAATATAACCAAGAACTGAAAGAGCACAAACTGCTACAATAGGAACAACTACAGCTACCGGGACAACCCAAGCCTTATTACTTTTACAACTTCCATTTGAATCAAATTGGGGATCAACAAGAACTGAAAAGTCTAATTATTTAAAATAAAAATTTTAGTTTTTATATTATAATAACATTACTGCATAAATTAATAATTACCTGGGTCTAACAAACATTGACTGCAATGAGGCATATTAATACCAACATAGTTTATACTTGACACTACACCTAAATCCTCTACATCACTAAAAGCAATAATTTTATTTGAGAGCATTCTATTAATAAATTGACCAAAAAGGATAGCACCACTTCTTTTAATTGTAAATGAAAGTAAACTATCTCCGTTAGTTTGAGAACCAACCTCTTGTTCATTAGATTGACAACTATCTTCATTCGTAGTGCTCTTTGATGACGAAATGAAAATTGCTCTTAAAGTGTTTAATGATGAATCATAATCCCAGTTGCTGATATTCATTGAAACTTTAACTTGGTTTGGTTCTAAATCCATAGAAACACCTGCAAATTGATAAGTTGTAGCTTTATCTATTATTGCAACGATAACATCAATACTAGTATCCCCTGTGGTTTGAGTAGATGTATATTGTGTGGCACTTCCTAAACCTTCGACCTGAACTTGTTGGGCTTTCCAATCAGTAGTGTTTATTTGTTTAACAACTGATCCATCGATTGAAATTTCTTGTACTGATTTCAAAGAGAATTCAAAGTCAACTTTTTCAAATGAATAAGTGGCAGATGGTTTTGTTTCATCGGACTTTAAGCTATAACTGTTTGCAGCAGGCTTTTTCAATTGGCAAGTTGGACCATAGTAGTCACCAACACACTTACACGAACCTGCTACACAAGTACCATCGTTTTGGCAAGCTTGGGAACACTCGTTATTTACAACCTCATAATACAAAACTTTACTTGAAGTAAAATTATAGCTTATATTTTCGACTATAATATTTACAAAGCCACCATTTGTTTGGGAAGGAGCAGAAAAAATAACAATGGATGAATTTGAAAATGTAATTGGACACTGTGCACCGTTAACATAAACTTTAAGATCTTGGGTTTCTTCGGTAATTTGTAAAAGAGATCTACCAGTATTTGTATCTGGAAGAGGTGTAATTGTGGATGGCATTGGGTTTATTTCACCATTGTCATTCAAATAATAGAAGCTACCATACAATGTTACTTGACCACCTGTTTTTGGAGCTATGGAGGCTGAATTAATAATTGGGAAAGAACGTTTATAAACAGAGTTGAATGCTGTTGAGGTTTTAGTTGATTGAATTCTAACAACTACAAAGCCTTCTTTAAAAGAGGTGTTAAGCTTTAATTGGATAGTTGTGACGTTACGAGATACTGGAGTATACTCGATATTATTTAAAAACACTTTTGAAGATGAATCAAATTGACCGATAATAACAACAGTTACATTTTGTGAATTTTGAGTAAAAACTACACTTCCAATGGTCAAGTCATAATATTCCCATTTGAATAAAACAGATACCTCACTTGAAAAAGAAATTAATTTTTCAGTAATGCCTTGAGACTTTGGTGGAAAATCATATGAAAAAGCTTTATTTGGAGTTACTACATGTAATGCTTGATCTGAACCAGTTAAACCCCAGCCTAAATTATCACCTGTAAATGGTAGCATCTCTCCTACTGATAAAACTCTAAATATATTCTGTGATACAGAAAATGGACACACAAACCCACTTGGTGTTCCAAGAGGTTGGGTATTGCCAGAGAACCAATTGGATACGACTGACCAATGACAATAGAAGCAATTTGGAATACTAATAAATTTGTTTAATTTCAAGTCTATATTTGGAATTGTACAATAAGTCTCTGGAACTGTACCTGATATTTGACTATTTGAGCAATTAACGAATGTTAATTTTTCAAATGCAGGCAAATAGTTAGTACTGACGATAATATTATCGGGAATATTGAACACCTTTAAATTTGGAATTTGAGAAAGTGTTGGTAAAAAACTACTTCGTGCATTTTCAATATTTCTAAACCAAAAACATTCAAAATTAGTTTATTAAATAATAGAGCTTTACTTTTTAAGAACAAAACTTACAATACTTCTAAACTTTGTGGTAATGAATATGAAGAAATAGTTCCTTGTAAATCACCATCTAATACAGAGAGACTTCTAAGATCACTATTTACAAAAGATAAGGTTTGAAATTTACAATTTGAAAGAGTTCTATTTAAAATTTAAAAATTAATATAAATTTCTTTAAATAAATAAAAAAAGGATAATTTTACATACGCTGTATCCATATTATTGTTACCATTAAAACTAAAACCATTGTATATTTGATTATTGAGACAATCAAATTTCCTAAAAAATATAAAAAATTAATACCTATTTAAATTCATTTTGATAATTTAAAAATAATATTTACACTTTTTTTAATTTTTGGAAATCTTTAAGGATAAATTGACTTTTTGTTTTTACATTTCTATATATAAAAAAATATTAGCAAACAAATTTGTTGAAAAAAAAAAACTTATAAAAAATACTTACAAATTATTTAATTCCTGCCAATCGTTACCGCTGATAGTAACAGTGGGACCGTTGTAGTATACATATAAGTTTTCAACACCAAATGCTTGGCCACTGATATACCAAGGGAACGATGTTACTGGGAAATCAATATACACAGTTATGAAAGGGCATCCTTTTTTGAAAATATCTTCTGGAACTGTTGTAAGTGTGAGATTGATTAATTTACTAAAAAAAAGAAAAATATTAGTATTTGTTATTTTAAATATTTTTTGGTAGTATGTATTAACAAATGTACTACATTATTGCTAATTTTGGGCATAAATATAAAAACTGAGAACCTGAGGTTGGCCATTGGTTAATCTCTTGTTCATTACTAATCTCCAAACTATATAGGTTTGGTAAATCTGTTATATAATCCAAAATATTAATGCTTGTTGCAATTGAAATTGAAATGGTTCTAGATACAAAAATTAATTATTAGAAATTAAAATAAAAAATTTTAAATTATAAAAATGATAAATATTTACAAGTTTTGTAAGCTTGGCAAATATAGTTTTGTAATTTCTTCTGGACTACCCCCTCCTCTTTGAGTTGATAGTAATGATCTTGAAACTTCACTTATAAAATCATCACCAGATGTTAACCCAATAGGAGTATTGCTTATTCCAATTGTTCCTGAAGTACCTATGGTGTAACCTGATGTTCCCAAAGTACTTGTGGGGCTACTTGATGTTCCTGAAGAACTTGTGGGGTTGTTTGATGTTCCTGAAGTACTTGAGGGGCTACTTGATGTTCCTGAGGTACTTGTAGGGTCACCTGATGTTCCTGAAGCACTTGTGGGGTTGTTTGATGTTCCTGAAGTACTTGCAGGGTTACCTGATGTTCCTGAAGTACTTGTAGGATTACTTGATGTTCCTGAGGTGCTTGTGGATGTTGAAATGTCTGTAGAAGTTGGTGGAACCACTATACCTTGGGATATAGTACTGTCGATTTCTAGTCGAATAACATGTTTATTATCGGTGCTACAAAAAATACCCTTATTATTACAAATTCCTAAAGATAAATCCCATTGCAAATAATAATTTGTTGCTAACCACCAAATAGTGTTGACTAAAAATAATCAAATAAAAAAATAAAATTTAAAATTATAATTTTAAAATCTATTAGACAATAAAAAAAAAAAATTAAATAAATACTTACTTTCTTCGGTATCTGTCACATCGGATTTAACAAAACTATTTTTATCATTACTAAAAAATAATAATATAACTGAAAGGATAATAAATATTTTAATTGGTATTATCATTTTTTTAATTGATTTTTTTCATAATATAAATTTCAAAAATAAATACTAATAAAATATTTTAAAAAACTTTATGTATAAATAATATAAAATGTAAGGGAAAAAAAAATCATTATTAACATAAAAAAAAATAGTTAAAAAAAAAAAATAAAAATAAAAAAAAAATAAAAAAATTGATAAGATATTTCAAAGCATGATTGGAACTTTCATCAAATATCATGTTTATTTTTAATTTTTTTTTTAAATTATTTTTTTTTAATTATTTTTTGAATAAATACAGTATTTTTTTAATAATATTTTATAAAAATAAAAAGGTTTTTTTGGGGGCAATCACTATTTTTTAGAATAAAATTAATATAAAAATATTCCCACAAAAATCTTAATATTAATGTGATTTCTATTTATGTTAGCAAAAAAAAAAATACAAAATAATTTTAAAAAAAAGAAATATTTTTGATAATATTTCTTATATAATAATAAGATGTAAAATTCAATTCAATTTTATATAAAAGTAAATATTGAGAAATATAAAATAATTTATAGGTTCTTAATACCAATTAAAAATCATTACTATGGATCAATTAATAGAATTAGTACCATTTTTAACTAATCCAAAAGCAGAGGTATATATTATCAAGTTAAGGGATAAATAGAACATTTCTAATACTTTAATTTTTTAATTAATTCAGATTAAAATTTTAGCATTACAACATCTCTCAGGTGTTTCAGACAACCAAGATGCTAGAGATGTCTTAAAAAATACTCAAATTATTAATAATTTACTTTATTTAATTGGTGATAGCAATCATGTAAGATATTTTAATATAAATAATACAAAGAAAAGAAAAAAAAACAAATACTAATATTAATATTAAAAATAGGTTATTGTAAGACATTCATTAACAATTTTAATTAATTTATGTCAAGATGAAACTTTTTTAGCAGAAATTACTAAAAAAAATATTGTACCAAGATTAGTTGATGGTACCACTGATACAAAAAATAAATTAAATGAAATTTTTGCAATGTTATTATCAAATGTTACACATACCAAAGAAGGTTGTCTTCAATTAATGCAAGTAAGTAGCACATTTTAATAGTATACTATTTCAATTATATTGGTAAAATTAATTTTAAACCTTCAATAAATTATTATTATTTAGTGCGGTAAAGAATTAGAGGCATTTTATATTATGAAATTAGTACAGGTATTAACTTCAGGATCAAGTCAACCAGATTTTTTAACATCAGCTAAATATAATTGGATTATAAATGTTATTTTAAATGTTACACAAATTCAAGAAGGTAGAAAGATTGTTTTAGAGGATGAAAATCAAATTTTCCAATTAATTCTTCCATTAATCAATCATAAAAATGTTATTAAAAGAAGAGGTATTCTTGGTATCATCAGAAATTGTTGCTATTCAGAACAACACCACCCACTTTTAATTTCAGATAGATTTGATATTCTCACAAAACTTTGTTTAATAATCAGAGGAAATGATAAGTTGGATGAAGATGAATTAGTAGGTATCAACACTCAATTACACAACGCTTCAATTCCAGTTGGAAATGAAAGAGATGAAGATAAAGAATGCAGAAAAATGGTTATCGATTCATTAATCTTTTTAACAGGTACTAAAATTTCAAGAATAGCAATGAGAGATTCAAAAATTGTAAGTGATAATACAATGGAAATAAAATTTTATAAAGTTATTAACAACAATAATCTTTTTTTTTTTTCTAGTATCCAATTTTAAGAAATTATTATAATGCCGAAAGTGATGAAGATCTCCGTGACAATGTCGAAAAAGTTGTTGAAATTATTTTAAGAGAAGAAGGCGAAGATGAAAATATATCAACTGAACCATCATTCGATCAAAATAAAAGACAAAAACTCGAAGATGAGGATGTAAATTTTGATGTCGAAGAGATTTAAAAAAAATAAAAAAAACAAACAAATAAAATATATAAATAACTTTTTAAAATAATTTTAATTCCATTTTATTTCATAATTTTAATTCCATTTTATTTCATTTTTTTTTTTTTCGAAATTGTTCCATTTTTTTTTATTTTTTGAAATCTTGATTAATTTTTTTTTGTCGAGCACCCTTTGTAATTATTTATTTAAATCAAAAAATTTAGTGTAATAATAATAATAATAATATAATAATGAGCGATTCAGAATGGTCACCTGGATTATTTGGTTGTCTTAATGACGATCAATTTTGTAGTAACACTTGTTGTGCCTCTTTTTTATTTCCACAAGCCCAGTTATTATACCAAACAAGGGCAATGGCAATGAACAAAAAGCTTACAACAACTGACTTTCTATGCACAATGTTTTGCCCAACTTTTATGATTTGTGTAGTTAGATCAGAAATAAGAATGAGGTATAATTTCGATAAAGTATCTGGAAGTTGTTTGCATGATTGTTGTGCAGCATGTTATTGTGCCCCATGTGCTATTCATCAAAACTCGCTTGTGATAGATAGAAATGGTGATAAACCTGGTGGTTTATTTATGGAATATGATGGACCAAGTAACCAAAATACAGATATAAATAATGTTTTCAATAAAAAAACAGAGGAGGAATAATAAAGTTTAAAAAATAATAATAATAATAATATAAATAACTGATGGTTCTTTTTTTCAATTTTTTTTAACTGTCATTAAATAAATATTATATTGGTTTTATTTTTCTTTTAAATAAATAAAAGTATTTTATTCTTTTCTATTATTTTCATCTAAAAAACTAATCACATATCTAAATCTTGCATTACTAATATTCTTTAGGGCTTCTGGTGCCTTTTCTAATGGGATTGGCTGAACGATTGGTTTAACATTATTTAAATTTGCAAAATGAAGTGTATCTTGAGAGTCTCTGGAATCTCCACTTGCTGTTGATATTATACTTTTAGAGCCAAAAATTAATGATAAAGGTGCAACTTTAAATTCATCTTCAAATGCCGCTGCAAGTAAAAGTTTTCCTTTAGATCCTAGACAATTAAGTAGTTTTGGTACTTCTTTTGAGGAAGGTGCTGTGCAAACTATACATTTAACAGATCCTATTTTTTTAATTTCTTCGTAATGGCTCTCTTTTGACATATCTACGTAATGATTGGCACCCAATTCTTTTGAAAGATGCTCTTTTTTTGAACCATATGACATTGCTATTACTTCATAACCCATTTTACGAGCAAATTGAACAGCTAAATGACCTAATCCACCAATTCCTTGAATACCAATGAGTGCTCCACTTTTAAGATTTAAATTTCTAATACCTTTTAAAATTATTGAAATTAATTAAAATATTTTTTTTATTTTTAAAAATTCTCTATTTTATATTTACCATTATAAACTGTAACACCAGCACATAATAAAGGAGCTGATTCGATTGGAGACATTCCATTTGGGACTTTAACCAATGCATCTTGTGGACCTATAGCCAATTAAAAAGTGTTAATATTTTTTATAAAAAAAAAAATTAAAAACTAAATACATACATATTTGGTATTCGGCATAACCTCCATTATAGGCCAAGCCATTTGGTAAGTGACATTTACAGTCCAACCACTCGCCATCTAAACATTCATTACATACACCACAATGACCTCCTCCAAAGAATCCAACACCAACCATTTCCCCTACAGTAAAACCTTTTATTCCTTCACCAAGCTTATCAATTTTACCTATTACTTCATGTCCTGGTACTCTTAATTCATTGATTAAATCTTTAATTTGAATATCACTATGACATATACCACAACTTAGAACTTTAATTCTAACCCAACCTAAAATATTTTATTATTTATAAAAATTATTAATTTTATTATTTTTTTTATTATTTTTTACATTTATATAGAAACACATACCTGGTGGAGGAGAGGGAATTGCTATCTCTACCAACTCCAATTCTGATCCTTTTGATTTATATGCTACTGCCTTCATAGTATTCCTTGACATTTTTTTATTATTCTTGTTTGTATATATATTTTTTTTTGAATATTTGTAAAAAAAGAGGGGTAGTTTTATAAAATTAATTTGAATTTTTAAAAAAATAATAAATTTTATTTTAAAAAATTGAAAAATGGGGGAAACTAGACTATATATAAAAATTAATAAATAAAATAAATCAGGTAATGCACTTTCAATAGATATTTACATATATATTTATTGATAGTCCACCCCTGATTTATTTATATAAATAAAATTTTGTTTTTTTACTAAAGACTTTTTTCTTAAAAATAATAATGTATATATATAAAGTAATAGTTAATTTCATTCAATAAATTTATTTGGGAAAAAAATATTATTCATTATAACCTCTTTTTTTAAAAATTAAAATATTATATCATCATTTAATCACTATTCAATTTAATTTTGACAAATATCATTTAATCATAAACCCCAATATTAATTTTTATTATAAAAAAATAAAAAGTAGATATATAATTATAAATATATGTAAATAAAGATATAAAATTATATAAATTTAGAAAAAATAAGAATAAAAAAGAAAGTAATGGAGTTTGTAAATAAATCTAAAAAATTAAAAAAATATAAATGTATATATTAAATTTAATTAACCCACTCTTTACCCCCATTTTAAATTTTAATTAATTTTTTATTTTATATTAAAAATAAATTTTTTAACACTATCCCCCTATTCGTTTTATACATTTTTTAGAATAAATATCTTTTAAAATGAAAAAATAAATAATGAAGAGCAAAATCAATGGTATAGAGGTGATATATAATTAATAAAATCTTTTTTTTTTTTTAAATAAAAAATAAAATTTGAAAATGGGTTTTTATACAAATAATTTTTATACAAAAAATAAATAAAATCAATTTTAATTTGATTGAAATAAATTTAATCAAACCTTTTAATTAATCAATATTAAATTAAAAAAATAATATAATTTGAAAAAAATTTCCAAATAAATAGTTCTAAAAAAATTAAAAAAAGATTTAAAAAAAATAAAAAATGATCAATAAAGGAAATTGTTCATTAATTATCGATTATTGTGGACATCATGGAGTGTGCGTGGATAACTCATGCCAATGTTTACCCTTTTATAGTGGTTCCCGGTGCAATACTTCTTATTATGTTTCACTTGGGAAAATAGGAAGAGTTTGGGATTTATTTTTTATAATTAGCTTTGGATTGGTCTTATGTTATTTGATTTATAAATTTATATTTCTTTTAATAATAAATAAAAAATACAAAAAAATAAAAAAGCAAATAATAAAAATAATATGTATAATTTTTTTAATAATTGGGATTATATGTAAGTTATTTTTTTTAAAAAAATTAATGGAATTTAAATTTAACATAAAATTTTATTTTTATAGCAAATTTATTATTTTTAATTATAAACCCATTTGGAAAAAGAGAATTAAAAAATCAGATCTATTTGCAACTATTTGGTGGTTTTGGTATATTTTTTATATTTTCATCTTATTTATTGGTATTGGTATATTGGATTAGTTTATACCATAGATCCTATGGAGATGGGAAAAATGGGATCAAAAGCACTACTATTAATCCTTCAGCTCGAAATTTTTTATAATTTATGAAGTAGTTTGGTTTGCATTTGAATTGGCAATAAAATTGAATAATTCCTTACAAAGGAAAGATTTTTTTGTAAATGGTCAATATCAAAAGATCACCTTATTTTATAATTGTATTATAATTGTAATGGGTTTATTATTTTCATTTGGTTTTGTTTTATATGGTTCATTAATTTATTTTAGAATAAGAAATGTTCAATGTAAAACCAACTCTAAAAAGATTATTGTTAAAAAGCTAACATTTGTAATCACTGTTTTATCATTAACGTTTTTAATAGGGGTATTGTCAATTATACTATTTATCAAATTTAATACATTCGATTCAAGTTATGGAACACTACTAATATTTAGTATTCAGTTCTTTTTCGAAATGTTTTTAGTTATCGAAATGGTATATATATTAAGAGATAATAAAAGAAACAATAATATAAAAAAGAATTTTAAATATTTTAATAAAAAAAACAATAAAATAGATAATAATATTAAAAATAATAATAATAATAATAAATTAGATAGTTTAATATATATCGATATCGATATTAACAATAACAATAACAACAACAACAATAATAGTTGTGAATATTCAACAACAACAAGCGATAGCTTTACAATTAGTAGTTGTGAATGTAGTGAATACTGTATAAATAAAAAGAACTTTTCAAACACTACCACAACCAGTAAAGGCGATTGTAATAATTCTACAAATACTAGTTCTTCTACATCCACAAACAATACCCAAATAAAATCAATAAATAATGTGTAAAAGACATGAAAGTAAATTATTTTAAATAAAAAAAAATTTTATATTTATTAAACGTTACTGGAGCCTTCCATTCCATTATTTATATTTTTATTTAAATCCAAGTCTTCCTCTTCTTCGTCATCCGAAAGCTCTACTATATTATTATTTGTTACAACATTTATTATGGTATCTGGTTTTTGAATTTGTTTTTCGTCTATTTCTGGTATTTTTGTTGGGGTTCTTGTTTGTTTATCACTATTACTGCTATTATTATTGTTATTATTATTATTATTATTGTTATTATTATCGTTTATTTCATTATTTACATTTGATAAAGGTGGGGTGGCGAATAAAGATGTAGGTATAGTTGAAGGTGTTGATGTGTTGGAATTTGATAAGTTAATTATAATATCTATTTTTAAAAACCCATTTGATACAGGGTTAATCCAAGTAATACCCTTTGGATTATATAATGATTGATTTTCTCGTTCTATAAATTCTGTAATACGTTTTATGCACTAAATTTAAAGAAAATATTTAAAACTATTATTAATAAACCAATTATTTACATTATTATTATTGCTATATATGGTAAAATCGAAATTACTTTTTTGTATTTATCGTCATAAAATAAAAATATACTGAAAAAAGTTAAGCAACCAATACACTCTTCGAAAATACTTTTTGAATCTATAGTTTCTGCTGTTTGTAATAATCTATTTATTTCATTAATTGTATTTTCAAACTCTAGTAAACTGACACCATTCCTTGATAGCTCTTCTGGAAATGGTTGCATTTCGAATTTTGTTATAATATCCCTGTAATCTCTTTGGATTGAAACTGTTGTAACACTTCTATTCATTTGTTTTATTTCTATTATATTTTTCTATTATTATTATTTTATTTTAAAGTGGAATGTAAATGTATATTATTGGTATGTTTATTGAATAGGGTGTTTTTGTTGTTTATAAAAAAATGAAATAATATTTATAAATAATGATAAAAATTCAGTTATAAAAAAAAAAAAAAAATTAATTTATAAAAAAAAAAAATTAAAAAAAAAAAAATTAAAAAAAAAAAAAAATTAAAAAAAAAAAAAAAAAAAAATTGTTGTTTTACATATAAAATCTTTGGTATATGATCTTTTTTATTTTCTCTTTTTTTATGATATATATAAATAACTAATTACTTGATCTATTCTTTTAAATGAAAAAAAAAATTTTAAAAAAATAACCAAAAATAAAAATTTCTTTTTTATTTTTTTTATTTTTATTTATTTTTTTTTTTTAAATTTTTCAAATCATCTAAAATTTTTTTTAAAAATTAAAACACTAATATATATAACACAAAGCTTATTTTTATAGCAATAAATAAAATGAGAGAATTACTCTCCATAATAGAAAAAACAATAAATCATAATAATGATATAGCAGAGTTTAATAGTATATATCCAAATAATAATACCAAACCAGGGTTCACCGGTGATAGTGGTCAAAATGGGAATGAAGTAGAGTTAGCATCATTGACAACTATATTTATTGTAATGGGTTCAATTTATGGGGTTTTATTATTTGCTCCAATCATACAATTCCTTCGTATTTATTTCATAGGTTTCCCTTTAAGAAGAGTAACAACTCAAAAAACATTTTTAACCTTATTATTTTTAACATGTACATGTAAGTATTAGAATTTTGGTAATCAAAAAATGAGTGAGACTAATATTTATTGTATTAAATATTATAGTTAGAACAGTTTTCTTTTTTTCAGTTGCATTTTCAAGTTCTAAAGCTGGCACTTTTAATCTAGGTAAATTTAGTCTTGAAAGATTTACAATTTTAGATGATCTTGGATGTATATCATTTTTTACAACATTTTGTTTATTAATTTTATTTTGGTAAGTAGTTAGTTAGTTAGTTAGTTCAATTACAATTTATAATATGATATCATATTATTAATTTTATTTTTTAAAAAAGGATTGAAATTGTTTATCATTCAAGAAATAAAACAAAGTTATATAAAGCTAGAGTTAAACCATTATTTTTCTTATCAATTGGCGTTATTTATATTTTACAAATTATAATATGGATATGTATTTTTGCAATCTCAAGAGATCATAGAGATCAAATCGATAAAGCAGACAATACATTTTATGCAACTATTTCATTATGTGCAAGTTTAGCATTCTTTTATTATGGTTGTAAATTATCATTAAAACTTAAAAGACATCCACTTCATTCAAGAAATCAAAGAAAGAAATTCATTGAGGTAAGTTTTTGGTTATAAAGATGATGACCAGGTGTAGAAAATAATTTTATTAACTTTTTATATTTATTATTTCAGGTTGTTATATTTACATTATTATGCACTTTCTGTTTTTTAGGAAGATCATTATTATTTTTAATCGTTTCATACTATCCAAAACTACATGTAAACTTTTTAAGTGTTTCAATTTATTATGCAGTTAGTGAAGTAGTCCCATCAATATTTGTTATTATATTATTTAGAAAAATGCCACCAAAACCGGCAACAACTCAAGCATACTCTCCACACAGTATAAACTCAATAAACAAACCAATTAGATACAAATCTCAAGATTTAGAAAGAGCCAACTATGATAAAGAATTTAGTGACAGTGAAAAAGCCTCGCTAATCAATTAAAGTTTGAATATATATAATAAAACTCACTACCATATAACTAAAAATGGATGTAAATACACACAAATAAACCTTCCCCCAAATATAAATAAAATAATATTTATTTTTTTATTACAATGAAAGTTATTTATTTATATTTATTTTATTTTTTATAATTATTTATTATTTATTTATTTATTTTAATTTAAATTATCATTAAAAACTGGTTTTGATTGGTCATACCACCACATTTTAACGGAACAATCCTGGGAACATGATGCTAATAAAGATTGTTCTTGACACCAAGTTGCAGAGTAAACCATTGGCATATGATTGGATGGGGTACCTAATTTTTGAAGGATGTTACAGGTTTCGATATCCCAAATATAAATATAACCATCTTCAGAGCCACCAACTACTAAAGATTCGTTTGGACCAAAACTACTACGAATAAAGTTCTTTGATGTATTTTGATGACCTTTGAAACGTTTAATTGGACGAGCATTTCTAATATCCCACAAACGATTACTATTATCTTTTGATGCGCTGAGTAAAAAGGTTCCACTACTATTGGTTGCAATAGATGTAACCTCGCCTAAATGTGAACTTAAAGTTTTAATACATACACCACTGACAATATCCCAAAATTTAATTGTACTATCTTTTGAACCTGAAATAATTAAATTACCATGTGGATTAAATATAACTTTAGAAATTGATCCAGTATGACCTGAAAATGACTTAACCAATGCCCCAGTTCTAACATCATATAAATGAATACCTTTGTCATAACCACCAGTTGCAATGTGGTTCTATAAAAAAAAAAAAAAAAATTAATATTTTTTTTATTATTATTAATTTTAATTATTATTTACATACTTGACCAGGATGAAATTGTACAGTATAAGCATCACCTTCATGAGCTTTAAGTGTTAATGGACATTGTGGTTTAGTTTTAGATTGAACATCCCAAACCTTTACAATACCATCACCAGCAGCGCTTGCTAAAAAGTTACCAGATGAAGATGAAGATAAATCCCATATTCTAGAGTTGTTACCAGTAAGGGTGGATAAAAGGTTACCATTTTCAGTATTCCAAAGTTTAATGGTATTATCGGAAGAACCAGATGCCAATGTTAGACCATTACCAATAAATTCGACGCATTTTACATTTTTACGATGACCATTACAATTGAACTTTAAACTATTTGGCAAAACAAAACAGCTATAATCGTCGAGAAGTGTTTTAATTTTTGGTAAAACTTTTGGATGATAACGACCAAACTCGATTTGATAGGCAATGGATTGTTTTAATAAAGAAATTAAACGATGTGGTGGTACACGGAACAATGCACCTGTTGATTTTGTATTTTCCAACTCTAACATTGATTGAAATTGTTCAACCAATTTTTCTCTGCTAGTGCCCTTGCTACCATCCCAATTCTTAAAGGAACTAACCTCTTGAACTGAACGACATGTTAAAAGATAACACAAATCTTTAAATTCATCAGCATTGTTTTGACGACCTTCCAATGGTTTTAAACGTTTGGTTAAATATGAGAATGCTTTTTGATACTCTTGTTTTTCTAGTAACTCTAAATAAGCTTGCTTGTAAACTGCATATAAAAATGATTGGTGATTCTTGAATGTGTTTTTAGCACAAAGTTTTTCAACTTCATTCCAATCTCCTTCTAAAATTGCCTTCTTCATCTTTTTCATTTGTGAAATCTTGTAAACATGTTCTGAGAATTTGACATTGGCTTCGTCTTGAACTGTTAATAATGATGCTGTATATCCTTCATCTTGAAGATACTGAATAATCATACGAATAATATCTTCTTTAATCTGTGGTTCATTTGGATCAAATATATCTGTATTATCTTCTAAATAAATTGTTTTCTTTGGTGGTCCTGTATATTCTGCTCCACTAACTAAATTTTTAATTTCAATTTCTCTGTTTGTTAAATTTTTAATTAAACCCTCATCATCTGATTCATTACTATTATTATTATTGTTATTATCTTTTATGGTTTCTTTATTATCATTATTAATATTCTCTTCTTTAATTTTGTTATTATCTTTTATGATTTCTTTATTAGTTTCTTCTTTATTATTTTTATTATCTAAATTTTCATTATTATTTGTAATTGTGGTTGGATTATTATTACTATTATCGGTAATTTGAGTTTCTTGTTTTTTGTCTGAACTCATAATGATTACTATTTATTTTTACTAATATACACAATAATTTTTAAAAAAAAAAAATAATGAAATTAAAATTTGATTTTTTTTACAAAAAAAAATAAAAAAAAATTTAAAAAAAAAAATAAAAAATTTTTATTTTAAAATAAATTTATTAATTTAATTATTTTTACAATAAATTTCTTCTTTAAGGTTGTTTTCTTTACAATTTGTTGATACTAAAATATTATTACATGATGATTGATTTTTACATATATCTTGATTTGCATCGTTATTACTATCACATTGATAGGAAATTGAAGATATTGTTGTTGTGGTGGGTGATGTTGAGTTTTGATTAAATTGGATCTCTAATGAATCGGAAATAAAAATTGAATATAATAAATTCTTAGTATTGGAACAATTATTATTTTTATATTTTGAATAAACCTGGGTGATTGAATTTGGTAATCCGTAATAAGGTTGGTTGGTTATAAAAAATCTGGAGTATTGTTGATTTAATGGTAATCCACCTTTAACAGCAGCAGAGTAATTGGAAGCTATATATCCTAAAAATGGTGGTGTAATTGTACATGTTGAGTTTTTGAATGAGTAAAAATTTGTAAAATTACCACTGCAATCTTGGTCAATTGGATCAAACTCTTTAATGCCAACCCTTAATGCATTGATAAAAAGGTACCAATTTAAATCGTTTTCTATTCCGGCCATCGAACCTATTCCATTAATACAGTTACCCACGGCAATGGACATCCCGATACCAAAACTCTCATTTTCGCATTGTGAGTTTTGATATGGTAAAAAATTGGCATATAATTGTTGACAACTAATACTATTGAATAAATAAACTGTTATATATATAAATATTAATAATATTTTCATTATAGTATTTATTTCTAGAATTTAAAAAATGAATACTAAAAAAATAAAAAAAAAAAATGAAAATTTTAAAAAAATAAAAAAATAAAAATAATAAAAAAAATAAAAAAAAGATTCTTTTTGGAATTTTATTTTAATTTTTCATATTTGGAATGTTTTTTATTAGTTTTGGGAAGAATCACCACTATAACTATAACTACCACTTTCACTATAACTACTACCACTTAAACTATTCCATTGGGAACTGCTTGATGATGATGATGATGAACAAACTGATGGTGATTGGACATAAAAGTTGTATTGACAATTTTCATCAATTGTATTATTAACAATAAAAGTATCTGGTAATTCGGGATTACATGTTATATATAATATTGAAGATTTCAAATCACCATTTGCACATTTAGTGTTTGATTGATAATAAATAATAATGCCATCATTAATAAATTTAAATGCTTGTGTACTGGTCATACCAATAATAAAATCAGTTGAATTTCCAATAGTACCACATGACTCAATGCCAGTTTGATTATTAAAAACATCTGAACAAGTCCAACTATCACCACAAATACTTAAAATTAACTTTTTTTTTTTTTAAGATTATTTAATTAAATAATTAATAGGAAATTTAAATTATAAATATTAAATTAAAAATATAAATATACATACCAAATCAGTTTCATTTCCAACTGTAAAATCGGTTCTATAATAAATAAGAAATAAAAATTAATAAATTAATAAACCATTAAATAAACCATTACATAAATAAGTAAATAAATAAATACCCTATCATTGATGATAAATCATAAGAAATATTTAATTCGGGATCTTCGAAAATACATGTTTTTAGTGATTCTGAAGATGACTCTTCTGATGTTGATGATGATGATGATTGTGATAAAATAGTAGCAAATTGTAAAGCTACAACTGTTAAAATAAGTAATATGTGTGTTAATCTCATTTTTTGGGTATTAATGAATTGAAATGAATAGACGTTTTTTTTTTTTTTTGGTTTTGAAATTTTTTTTTTTTTTTTTTTTTTAGATATTTTTTGATATTTATTTTTTTTTTTTCCATATCAAAATTAATTAATAAAATGGAAATAAATTATAATAAACACAATATTGATATTATTAATTCTTGTTTTTTATTCTAATGGTACATTATTTTTTGATCTTTTTAATTCTGATAATTTTGCTCTTAATAATTTAATTTTTAAAAGATTTTTCTTGTATATTACAAAGAAAACAATTACTATTAAAGCAGCACCGAGAACAGGGACAGCAATCACTACTGGCAAAAACCATTTCTTTCTGTCGGAACCACACGAATCTATGTAATCTGGTGACACTAATAAAGAAAAGTTTGGATCTATTATACATTGTTCTGTACAGTGTGGTAAATTTAAACCTAACAAAACTGATGAGTTATCTTGCTTTAAAATTGAAGTTGTCATAAATGAAATTCTATTATCTGAAATTAACTTTGTTAAAAAGCTGCCTGAAAATACTTTATTATCTTTAGTTATTTTTAAATAATTATAATCTTGGTTGTTGTCTATAAAAGTGTCTATATTGGTATCTGCTTTATTACAGGAATCTGTTTGGCCACCTCTCTCGTCGACACCTGATAAGACTCTTAACTGTAATGTATTTAAATTGTTTTGGTATGGGTAATTATAAATTGAAACTGAAGTTTTAATCGAACCTGCATCCAAAGTAAAAGATAATCCTGCGAATGAATATTCCTTTTTAGATTTGATAATTTCAATCTGGTATTCTATTGTTGATTTAATACTATTACTATTATTAAAGGGCTGATAAAAAACTGCTAAATCTACACTTTCGTTACTAGAATTTATTTTTTGCTTCCAATTATTATTTAAAATATACTCGTTCTGGATGGCACCTGTTACATTTAATTCGACTAGTGAATAAATATTGATTAAATATTGACTGTTAATGGCCACACCACCTGTTGTTGAGTTTATATTGTTATTATTATTATTATTATTATTGTTGTTATTTGTTTTTAACTCGCAGTTGAATCCTGTGAAACCAGTATTGCAAACACATAGACCATTAACACATTCACCCTGGCCCTGTTCATTAAAGCAATTATCTGGGCACTTTTTAACCTGGTTATCATAATATTTGAATAAATCTTTACCTGAAAAGTAAACATCGCCATCGTAAATGGTAATATTTTTAAAACCTATTGTTGATGAAGGAGGGGCCTGACATGTTATTTCTTTTGAAGAGTTGGATGTTATTGGATTTGAGCATTCTAAATCACCGATATAAACCTTTAAAGATGCTGTTGTATTACCAAATGAACCATATATCGATGTCTTTCCACCACTGATTAGTGTTTCTTTACTTGAACTAACCCATATATTAGACTCTGTACAATTTGCTCCTTTGGTTTGAGAATCACATTCACATTGACCGTTATTAGGATTACATGTACCATGGTTTGAACAATAATTTTTTTCTATACAATCATTACATACATATCGTGTTAAAGCTATAAAATTATATACACAAGTAGTTTTTTCTTCGGCATCTGATGCCATATAATCGACTTCTCCACAACGTAAACTAATCCTTAAACTTCTCTTATTCCCATTTAAAGAACAATTGTTTAAACCTTCTGGTTGGAATGTCTCTGAATTATAAATCAAGTCAATGCCCACGTCCGTATCCTCTTTAGTTTCTAAACCTATACTCCCCACCTGTCGTTGTGTTGATGAATCTAAAATTTGACATGCATTTGAATCTGGGTTGCTACATGCTGATATGCCATTTAATAAACAAAAGTTATAATATATATCTGTTTTTGCATCTATAAATAAAGGACTTACTAAAACCTTATAATATCCTATATCCATTCTGAGTGGGGATAGATCATATGTTAAACCATATTTATCATTTTTAAAAGTGCAATCTACATATACACCATATACAATATTTAACACAAGAGTAATTATACATATAAAATATTTTAATTTTATTATTAAATTCATTTTATATACAATCTAATTATTTATAAAAATAAAAAATTGGCTTATAATTTGATTGCTTAAAAAATAAAAAATCCATAAAAAAATAAAAAAATAAAAAAATAAAAAGAAAAAATAAAAAATATCCAAAAAAAAAATATACAAGATATTTTTTTTGGAATTTAAAATATTTATTTAAAATATGATTTTATTTTTTATTATAAATATACAGATGATTGATTTTTTTATTTTGATTTTTTTTAATTTTTACTTTCATTATTATCCATAAATAAATTGATTTTTTTTAATTTAAAAGTCATAACCCTAAAATTATATTTATATTTCCTATAAATAACAGTAGAGATGATAACTATAATGGCAGCACCACATACTGGAACAACAATAACTACAGGTAAAAACCATTTTCTTGAACAATCATTCTCTTGGGACACCAATAAAGAAAAATCTGGATCTATTAAACATTCTGTACAGTGTGGTAAATTTAAACCCAATAAAATTGATGTGTTATCTTGTTTTAAAATTGAAGTTGACATAAAAGTGGCTCGACGATCAGATATTAATTTATTTATAAATCTACCTGAAAATATTTTATTATTTTTAGTGATAGTGATATAATTTAGTAATTGATTATTATTTATACTATTTGTATCTACTGAAGTTTCTTTACTGTTGCAGTCATTCCTACTATTGTCATTATTTGATAGCTGATCTATAGATGACTGTATTCTTAATTGCAATGTATTTAATGTATTTGAATAGGTGTAATTTGTAATTGAAATTGAGATTTTAATCGAACCTTGATCCAAAGTAAAATCCACACCAGCAAAAGAATATTCTTTTTTCCTATCTAAAATTTCTTCAACAATATATTCAATTGTAAAATTAACACTATTGCTATTATTTGATTTTAAAACTTGCTTAAAATAATTTATTCTATTTTTGCTGTCATTATTAGTTAGACTGGTATTATTTTTGATGGTTGCATTCCAATTATTATTTAAAAAATACTCTACTACTTCTTTATTATTTAAATCCAACTCTACTAATGATACAATATTGATTGTATAGTTTACTTTTTCATAACCCAAACCAACTTCCCCCGTAGTATCATTTACTGAAACATCTGGTATTTTGCTTGGCTGCTTTAATGAACAATCATTGCCAGTATAGTCATTTATACATATACATAAACCTGTAGTTGAGTTGCATTGGCCTTGATTAAGATTGGTACAATCATTTGGGCACTTTTTTTTAATTTCAATATATTGGAATGAATTTTTTAGACTTGTTGAAAATTCATATGATGTTATCTTGACGTCTTTGACACCTGTACCACCTGCTATATTACATGTTATTTGATTGGATTGAGTTGAAATAATTGTGCATTGCTTGTCACCTATTAAAACTTGAACATTCTGTGTGTCCACTGGTTTAACATCACCGAAATATCCATAAATTACACAAGTACCTCCTTCAGTAGTTGTAGAATCTACCCCGCTAATGAAAAGTCTGGATGCTGAGCAGTCATTACCTGTTGCCTGGGATATACAGTCACATGTGGCTGTGCTATTATTACATTTACCATATTTGCCACAGTTATATTGACATATGCTACATACATACTTGGTATCAATAGAAATATCAAAATTGCATATAACTGATTCGTTATTATTTGAGGTAATTTTAAAATCGACATTTGGGTTACAATTTAGGATTAGATTTGTGTATTTATAAAGATATGGCGTACATCCAATAGTTGTATTGGACCTATAGGTTAGCGTCATTCCGGATCCCTTTTCGTGATATTTAACCAACTCACCCATATATGGATCACCAATAACATAATAGCCTCTATTAACCACATAAGATTGACATGAAAAAGTATCAACTCCAGATGAGCAAGCTTTCTTTACTGAAATACCACAAAAATTAAAAATAATTTCAAATTCTAAATCATTTTTGCCCAATGGAAATTTTTCCATATAAAAACCGTTTTGGGTAGTGCTATTTGTTTTGTAAAAAAAAAATGTTATTTTTATTTAAAAATAAATACAAAAAATAATAAAAAATAAATACAAACTTTGCAATCTTTCCAATATTATAACTTTGGATTCCATTTAAATATATACAATCCTTTGGAAATGGAGATCCATCACTTTGACACTTTATAATATTAATAAAAAAAAATAAAACTAGTAAAAAAAGAATTAATATATTTATTTTGAACATTTAAAAATGTATATATAAAAAAAAAATTTATGATAAAAATAATGGATTGAAAAAAAAAAAAAAAGAGAAAAAAGAAAAAATCCAATACCAACAACATTAACAATAAAAATAATAATAATAAAATAAAAATCATATGAAAAATGGGTTTATTATTGGGGCTTTTTGAGGATCTTTGATAAATAAAAAAAAAATGAAAAAATATCTTTTTTTTTTTTTATAAATTATTTTTTTTTTTTTTTTGAATAAAGACATAATAATATCTAAATAAAAAAATGGTTTTAAGACTAAAACTCCATTATAATAATATAAAATTATATAAATATATATTATTATAGATTATTTAAGATTTGATTAAAAAAAAAAAAAATAATAAAAAAATTAAAAAAAATAAAAAAATATATTTACAATTTTATGTGATTTTAAGAAATTAAAAGGACATTGAAAAAAGAAAAAAAAAAAGATATTTAATCCAGTGGAAAATCTAAAACCAATAAAAAAACCATACAATGTAGAATTGTTATATTTTTCTTTTAATAATTTCATGAAATTCATGTATTGGATCTTTTTTTTCCTTTTTAATTTTTTTATTTATTATGTAAATGAATTTGTTATGCTCAAGCTCTATTAACCCTTCCTATAATACACTATGGGTTTAATTAACTGAATGAACAAACAAAATTGATATAGTAGTCATTATATATAAAATTATAACAATGAAAAGAAATTTACTCCCACTATTTTCAAAAATAAATAAAAAAAAAAAATAAAAAAAAAATAAAAATCTTTTTTTTTTTAATTTTTTTAATTTTTTTTTTGAAAAATAACACATTTTGTATAAATATATATTAAATAAATAAAAATGGTAAATTCTTCTAAAATAAACCCATTTCCAACTACAATAGAATAAAATATTAATTATTTTTATTTGTAAATATATAGAAATTTAAATTTTGTGGTGATCTTGATGCTCCTGATTGGTTATTAAGAGAAATTAATACATTATCAAAAATTGTGAGTGATTATAAATTCTACTTTATGTGTACTATATTAGCATTTACTAACATGTATTTTAATAGACAAATATTAGAATTAAATTGATAACTGTCCAAGTTGTAAATAGTTTAGCATCAGGTGAAAATATAGATGTATGTTTTTAAATTAAAAAAATTATATAAAAAAACTATTAGCGCAAGTAGCATTGGAATATATTAATATTTTTTATATTAATAGTTTGATAAAGTAGAAAAATTAGTTAAAGATGCCTCATTTGTAGTATCAGATATTAAAGCTTTAATTGCAGCAGTACATTTTATAATCTTCAACTCTGTAAAGAATGATGTTGATGAAACAACCCTTTCAACTGAACTTCAACAACTTGGTTTACCAAAAGAACATTGCGATTCAATTTCAAGAGCATTTAGAGAACATAAAGAAAAATTACGTCAAATTTTTTATAACAATACATTAAAATGTAACGAAACCCCCACCCACCCCCCACAAATACCATATAAATAGATCAATTCATCAATCAATCAATCAATCAACAATTATATTAATTTCTTCATTATTATTTATTAACTAATTAATTTATCTATTTATTTTATAGTACCAAGTTTAGAATCATTAGATTGGAGAGTAGATTTTATTTTAAGTTCAAATACAATTCAAGAAGTTAATGCACCAAATGTTCAATTAAATTTCAAAGTTAAAAACCCATCAAATGGTGAGATTACATCACATCCATTTGAAATAAGCGCAAAGAAATTTAATGTATTATATTATGGTATGTTTTTAACCTATTAAGATGACACTTTATTATGATAATACTAATCTTATTTATATTTTTTTTTAGAATTAAAAGGTGCAAAATTATTAATCGAACAAGCCAGTCAATAATAATAGTAATAATAATAATAAAAATAATAAAAAACCAAATATATATTTAAAATAACAATAATAATACATTATTATATTTATCTTTTTTTTATAATTAAATCTTTTTTTCAGATATTTATAGTAAAATTGTATCAACTATCATTTAATCTATTTTAATATTATAATCACCATCTATCACAAAAAATACTTTTTTTTTTCTTTTTCTTATGTGATTTAATGAGGTGAACTGACAATAAATTTAAAAAACACACACACAAACACACTTTATTCATTCACACACACAATTTTTTTTTTTATTTTTTTTTGTTTTTGTTTTTTTATTATTTTCACGGACCGTAAATAGCTATTAATTATTATTTTTTTTATTTTTTTTATTTTTTATTTTTTTTACAAATTTTCATTTGTATAATAATTTTTTTTTTTTTTTAAATAAATTATTTATAATCAATAGAATATAATAATAATATTTATATTATTAATAATAAATAAAGGTATAATTATAATTTATTATTATTATAATAAATAATAATAATTTTTTTTTATTTTTTTTTATTTTTATTTTTTAGGAGACGTCTTTTCGGAGAGGTTTTTTTTTTTTTTTTTTTTGATGTTATTAAAAAATAAATTAAATATTTTTTTAAATTATCATATTTACTAATTATTAATAAATAATAAACAATTTAGATTATGCAAGCATTATTAAGTGTTTATAATAAAACTGGTATTGTTGAATTTTCAAAAATTCTTTCATCAAAGGGTTTTAATTTAATTTCTACAGGCGGTACATTCAAATCATTAGCTGATAATGGATTAAAAGTTCAACAAGTTTCAGATGTTACAGAGTATCCAGAAATGTTAGATGGTAGAGTTAAAACATTACATCCAAAGATTCACGGTGCTTTATTGGCTCGTCCAGAACTTTCACACCATCAAGCAGATTTAACCAAATATAATATCAAACCAATTAAAATTGTAGTTGTAAATTTATACCCATTTGTAGAAACCATTTCAAAACCAGATGTTACTCTTGAAGATGCAATTGAAAACATCGATATTGGTGGTCATACTCTCATTCGTGCCTCATCAAAGAATTTCCAAAATGTTTTAATCATTGTAGACCCAACAGATTATAAATGGATTGGTGAACGTATCGAACAAACTGGTATCGAATCAATTACTCTTGAAGAAAGAAAGAAATTAGCAGTTAAAGCTCTCCAACATGGTTGTCAATATGATGCTGCTGTAACTCAATATTTAGCAGGTGTCGAATTACCAACTGAAGCCAAATCAATTGAAAATATCAAGACCCCATCCAATGCAAACGTAGAGTTCCCAAATACCTTTGTACCATTATATGAAAAGAAAAATGATTTACGTTATGGTGAAAACCCACATCAAAAAGCCGCCCTTTACAGTTGTCCAAACAGTGGTGGTATTGCAAATGCTAAATCATTACACGGACCAGCCCTTTCATACAATAATATTTTAGATGGTGATGCTGCCCTTAAAGCCGTTAGAGAATTTGCCGATACTGCTTGTGTCGTCATTAAACATACCAATCCATGTGGTTTAGCTGTTCACAAAGATCAAACTGAAGCCTATAGACGTGCTTTTAATGGTGATCCAAAATCTGCTTATGGTGGTATTGTTGGTTTCAATCGTAAATTAACCCTTGAATCTGCCACTGCCATGAAAGGTATCTTTTATGAAGTTATCATCGCACCAGAATATGACCCAGAAGCCTTAGCTCTTTTACAAAAAAGAGAAAAACTTCGTGTACTTTTAGTTCCAGAAGCCGCTACCCAACAAGCTTTCACCCAACCAGATATTCGTACCATCACCGGTGGTGCTTTATTACAATCACCAAACCCAATCGTTTTAGGTTCACTTGAAGAAGCCACTAAAAATTGGAAAGTTGTTACTGATGCCAAACCAACTGAACAACAAATGAGAGATCTCTTATTTGCTTGGAGAGTTTCAAAACATGTTAAATCAAATGCTATCGTTCTTACCAAAGATGAAACCATTGTTGCCATTGGTGCCGGTCAACCAAATCGTCATCAATCAGTAGACATTTGTATGAAAGTAGGTGGTGAAAAAGCCATTGGTAGTGCTTTAGCCTCTGATGCTTTCTTCCCATTTGCTGATTCAATTGATTTAGCCCATCAAGGTAAAATTGGATGTATTGGTAAGTAATTTAATTTAATATGCATATGTATGCAATATCTTTATAAAGAAAACCATGATATTAATAAAACTTTTTTTTTTTAAATATTATAGTTCAACCAGGTGGTTCCATTAGAGACCAAGAAGTTATTGATGCTGCAAACAAATATAACATCCCAATGGTTTTCACTGGCAATAGAAATTTCTTACATTAATCGTCTATATATCATGTTAAAAATATTAATTAAATTTAATATTAATAAAAAATAAAAAATAAATTAAAAATGCAACTTTATAAAATATAAATATAATGGCACACAATACAATTATTACCATTTATTTTATTGTATATATAAAAAAGCAATTATCCCTCCTAAATTTAATTAGTATTTTTCATATGCGTTGGTCGTAATTTTGAAGCGTGGGAAAATTTAAATTTTTTTAGGGAATTTGGTATTTTTTACCTTGGTGTAAATTTCATTTTATAAATTACCAATTTAAAAAATGTATGAAAAGAGAATAAAATTAATTAATCTTTCGAAACCAATTTAAAGGTAAAATTTAGAAAAAATAAAAAAAAGAACATTTTATTTTCGTTCAATATTAAAAATAAAATATTAAAAATGGTTGATTTCAAAGTTAAAGTTGGTACTTTTTCCCATGGTATTATAACCGTTTTAGTTAGTACAGAAGATACTATTGCATCTTTAAAAGATAGATTAGTTGCCCCCACTGGAATCCCACTCGATCAACAAATCATTTTTATGAATGGGGTCGCTTTGGTCAATAGCAAAACCTTAGGTTTCTATAGAATCAATGTCAATAGTATTCTTATTCTAACTGTACGTTTATGAGGAGCCTAAATACTATTGTTATTTTAAAAGAATCTAAATAAAACAAAAATATTTCTTCTATTATCCAATAATTTTTTTTATTTTTTTTCATTTTTGATTCACACACCCCATTCAATATCGACTTTACTCACAATTTTCACCAAAGTTAATAGTTTTTATGGAAAGGGTTTAAACTTTAAGATCGTTGATTTGTTTATCTCATATTGTTCTAAATATAGTTTTTCATCCTGAAATATACCATATCCAAATAAAAATAAAAATAAAAAATTTAACAGTTTAATTTTTTTTAAAAAATTTTTTTTTTTTATTTTTTTAAAATTTTTTTTTTTTTTATTTTCATTTTATTTTTCAAATTAAATTATAGTGTTGCATACTACACAACAAGTTTTTTTTTAAATTTCATATGATCACTTTTTAATTTTCAAATTAAAAAAAAAAAAAAAAGAGAATATATTTTATATTTACCAATCCAATACGAAAATAGCAATAATAGTAAATAGCAGTAATAATAATATATGTGTTTAAATCATATAATAGTACAATAACACTCAATTCCTCTTTTTCATTCAACATTCATTTATTAGACTGCAATATTCCTTAAAATAAAACCATACGAGCAATATAGAAACATAATAAAACTCAAATATTATAACAATTCAAACTATAAACCATTATAAAATTCCAAATTAATAGTAATAATATTTATAATAATAATAATAATAACAATATCTTTTAAAAAAAAAGATATACTCCCTATATAAAAACCATATGATTTAAATTAATACGGAATGAATGGTAACAGTACAGAATTAAATAATATAACAGCAACATCACCGGAATTAAACGAAAAGCTTATTTCAACAACAACAACACCATCGGCACTCAAAGATAATATTGATATGGCAATGGATATGGATACATCAATTAGCGTTAACTCACCTCCTATCTCAACACCCAACCATAACAATAACAATAATGATGATAGTTTAAATATAACAACACAAAACCATATAGATACTGAAATGAAAGACCAAGAAACAAAACAACAACAACAACCACAACAACAACAAAATGGTATACATCATCATGTTAATGACCACCCAACAGAAACAAAGGAGACTACAGAAACAACAGAAACAACAGAAACAACCCCAGTGAAAGAAGCTAATGGAACAAATATAGATACTAATGTAACAAATACCAATATTGAATCGAATAGTTTAACAACTAAAAGAAAATTAGAATTACTTGAACAAATGGGTATTGATATAAACATAAATGCAAATAATAATAAAGATAAGTTGTCAAGTTTTAAAACAACACTGTTTATTAGGTTATTCCCAAATGGATATTCAATTAACAACTTAGGCAAGGTAATTAATAATTATAATTATAACTTTATGTATATATTTTGTATAAATTAAAAAACTTATATATAAATTTTTTTTTTTTAGGATAAGGTTTTCCCATACTACGACAAAAACTCCAAAGAATTTTTAAACTCCATATCACAAGGCAATTTAACACCAAATATAATAGATTTATTGGACCAATTAAATCAAGATTTAGTTTATTATTATGAAGGATGTATAGTTGTGGATATTAAAGACTATAGAGGATTTGCCTCCAACGAGATCATATCCAACAATTTTAAAAAGACCATTTCCAATAGCAATACAAGTTTACAGCATCCAACTATAATACCAAACCTATTAGACTCATTTAAAGACTATATACAAAAAAGAATTTTATTAAAACCAACAAGGGATGTAATTATATATGATATTAAAAAAACAGTTTTAAATAATTTACAGCAAAGCAATGTAACCAATAGTATATTACTAAATAAACCACCAATCAATAATATCAATGGCAATTTAACTCCACCCTCAGTAACCGCCCCACCATCACAACAACAAATTATTATTGATGAAGAATATTTATTAAATTTCGAAAAACACCTTTTAGAAGCCACAAAACCAAAATTATTTTTAGAGCATGATTCATTTTTAGCAACTTTAGAAGCGAATCAAAAAAAACAGTTTAATCAATCCTATTCTTTATTTTGGTCCAAAAGGTTAAAAATTCCAAAGTAGGTATTAATCTTTAAAACAAACTGGACGAAATTCACGCACCACTAAAAAAATATATTTTTTTTTTTTGTAAACTGTAGTTTGAATAATTGTTCTGTAACCCAATTTAATAAGGGGGATCAATATTTTATAGATAACAATAGGATAAACATTCAAACAATTGTAATAACTCGTCTGAAAGTTTTACAAAAAAGAAATCAATACACAAAACGGGAGAATCGGACAAGTTAATATGGACGA
>NW_003519439.1:0-80215 GCF_000190715.1 Dictyostelium purpureum | reverse complement strand
ATAGTTATAGCAGTGATTTTTCTGAAGGTAGTTCAAGTGTGAGTGGTATTTGTTATGACTGGGTTACATATCATGGATTTAAAGTATTTGACCCAATTTTAATCCCATTATGTATGTGGGCATTATATATTGGTATTTCAAAACACAGATTATTTAAAAAGTTTGATGGTATTTATTTTATAAATATAGTAGTAAAAATAATGAATTGATGATTAAATTGTACTTATATAATTTATTTTTTATTATATTAACAAATAAAAGATACATATATTTATTCAATAACTTTTATAATGTATGGTATTATGATGACTTTTGCACTTTTAGCAGATTCTTTTTCAAATAATTTTGGAAACTCACTTAAATTATTTGTTGGCATTGCCGATGTCGATCTTACATCAACTGTTGGTACATTCTTTTTATATTGTGGTTTATCAGATCTTGGTATAATTAACCCAAAATCATTCAAAACCAAATTAATCTTCATATTCAATTCTATAATCCTTTTATTCTCATGGTACTATGCTTTCGAGTATTCAGGTTCTAAATCTGGTATTTGGTCATTTGTTCTTTATGAAGTTGTTGTTGGTATCTCATGTGGTATTTACTTAGTTCTTCAAGTTGTTTATCTTCTTAGAAATAATAGATTAGAAAAGATTTTATGGTTAATAGCTGCTGGTGTCACTGGTGGTGTTGGTTTAGGTATCACTCTTTATTCACATAAATGGTGCGAATATTTCGGTGCCAGATTATCAAGTAGTTATGCATGGTTCTTTTTAAGTGATGTTGCAATGTTATTAATCGCCAAGTATATTGTTTCTTCAAGAGGTAATGATGAATTAGAAAAGAAATATAACAAATGTTGTTTCTCATCATCAAACGAAGAATCTGAAAATGATGAAGAGTCAAATTACCCAGGTATTAAATATCAACCAGCTCAACCACAAGGGGCATTCTTTACTCTTCAATCACAACCACAACCACAACCACAACCAATTTTACTTCAACAACCACAAGGTGGTTATATTCTTCTTCATTCCCAAATTCCATCACAACAGCCAACACAATACTATTTTAAACAATAGAAGTAACCCAAATTTATTAATTTAGTTATAAAGCTATAAAAATAAATCATTTTAAAAAATAAATAGAAATAATAAATAAATAATAAAAAAAAAAATTTCTAATCAAAAAAAGAAAAAACAACAATGAAAATTGATTCTAAAAATTTTATTTTATTTATTCCATTTTACTCTTCTATTGTTATGTTTTGCATTTGAAGAATTGTGATGGGAGGACTTGAAGCCTCTTTTCATTTCTCCCCATCCATCTGTATCATCTTCATCAATAAATACATCTTCTTCGAAGGCACTATGGTTTGATTCATTACCACTTTCATCTCCTTCATCTTCATCTTCGTCATCATCTTCTTCATCATCTTCTTCATCTTCTTCATCATCATCTTCTTCATCTTCTTCATCTTCTTCCTCTTCATTTTCTTCACAATCATTTCCTTCTTCTTCCTCTTCCTCAGTGTCATCACTGTCACTATCATCATTGCTATTATTACATTTTTTAATATTTACAGTTTTTTTAGATGGAGATGAAGATATAGTGACAACAGTTTCAGATTTCTTTGAATATTTCTTTGTACCATTTAACTTTTCTTGTTTTGCAATTTCTTTATCTTCTTGAGCTTTTTTTAATTTCTCTTTTTTAGTCAATTTTTTTGGGCCATTATTCTGTGATTCATCATCAGATGTTTTCTTTTTTATTTGTTTCTTTTGAAGTTTTTGATGGGTGACTTGGCTGTGAATCTTTTCATACTCCTCCATTTGGGTATGATATCTTTCTTTATCTTTTTGTGCCATATCATTGAAATGCTAAAATAAAAAAAAAATTAAAATTAATATTATTTAAAATTTAATATTACCAAATTATAGTTACCTTTTTTTCATGATCAGCCAATTCTCTCCATTTCTCTAAAAGGAAACCAGGTGATTTTGAAGGATTTGCATCTTTGTAGAATTGAAATGCAGAAGTTGGTGCTAATGGTTTGGATCTTTTAATACCAGAATGAGAGTGATCGGCAATATGATGTGGATGATTGCTCTGTTGCTCATTCTCTAACTTCTTTTTAATTTCTTTTTCATGTTCTTCTTTTTGCTTTTTATTTTTAATTTTAAACTCTTGAAATTGTTTCTTTACAATTTCGATTTCAGCTAATTCATCTTCTTCATTTTTTACTGGAATGGAATTAGTAGAAATAATTGGTGTTGTTGTGTTGTTTACTGTGACATTTTTTTTATTTGAAGATTTAGTTTTCATTATTGAAAAGAATTTTGATATAAAATAATGAAGAGTAGATGGTTGGTGATGAATAAAATTTTTTTAAAAAAAATAAAAAAAATTAAATTTAATTAAAATTAAAAAAATAAAAATAAATAAATAAATAAAAAATTAAAATTAAAATTAAAATTATTTGTATAAAGAATGTATTATTATAATAAATAAAAGCTAATAAAAAAAAAAACTAATATGTTTAAAAATAAAAATATTAATAAAATAATAATATACACGAATATTATAAAAAAAAAATAGTTGTTATTATAAAAAAAATTAATTGAATTGGGTAAATAGAGAGAAAAAAAAAAAATTTTAATTAAAAAAAAAAAAAATAAAAAAAAATTTTAAATGAAAAAAAAATAAAATAAAAATTAAATAAATTAAAAATAAAAATCAATTTTTTTTGGGGGAAATCTGCGTTCATTGTAATTTTATTTATAATAAAAATAGGGAATATCTTTTTCTTATTAAATTATAAAATTAAAATAATTATTTATAATTGATAGTTTTTTCACACAGATAACAATCTCATACATCTTTGCACAATTGTGAAGATTTCGAAATCAGTTATCCACATCACTAAAACCAAAATAATAAAATCCAATTTTAATCAACATTCAAAAAAATATTTATCTTTAAACAAATAGAACAGTTTTAAAAGAAACTAATAAAATTTATAGTTTTAAAACTATACTACTAAAAATAAAAATAAAAAATTTAGATTTTTGGATTATTTTTTAATAATATTTTAGTTTGACAAAGTATTTTGTGATCTAAAATGACAGGTGGGCTTTGTTATTGTAATCTTTTTTTTATTCATCATTTTTATTTTATTTACTGGGAGTTTGTATTATTTTTCTAAAATTACATTTTGAATATTTTCAGTGACATAACAATTGTTTTGGTGATTTGGTCCAAAATATTTTAATGTATAGTTAATTAAATAATCTTTAAATAAAATATTGTTGTTGTTATTGTATTTAAAAATTGTTAAATTAAAATTATTAAATGATGGTAGTTTTGGTTGCTGTGGTTGTTGTTGTTGTTGTTGTTGCTGTTGCTGTTGCTGTTGCTGTGGTTGAGGTGTAAACTGAGGGTTTATTGGTTGGGTTGGGTGTTGAGGTGTTTCATTTATAATTATTACCAAATTAATCCATCTTGACATTATATATAAAAAACGTGGGTGAACTGACGAGACTAAACCCATTTGTGTATTATTCGCTATACTTGATGGTACTGCGCCATCACCTGCATTACTTATTGTTGATGTTGTACTTGAATCGGTTATAATAACTTTACAATCTAAAAGTTTTTTATCATTAATATTATAATTGTTATTACCATCCATATTACTACCACTACTATTATTATTATAAAGTGATGTTTTCTTTTTCCTAATATATGATATTGTTTCTTTAATGAAAGATATTGTTTTGCCTAATACTGTATTTCTATCATAAAGATTCGAACCAAAATAAAGTGAAAAATCATCAATCAGTATTAAATCTGGTAGGAATGATAGTGCTGGGAAATCCATGATATAACTTCTAAGATCTGCATCACTCTCTATATATCTATATTAAAAAAATGAATGGTGAGTATGCAGCCCTATAGATATTAAATTGAAAACTATTAATACAAACTTTATTTTAATTTTGTTTAATACATTATCATCTTTTTTGAAACCTTCTGGAAAACTTGGTAATGATCCTATAAATTTTTTTTTATTGCATATAAATAATACACTGTAACCCTCTTTTGCATAGGTATATCCATATTGAAATAATAATGATGTTTTACCACAATGGTTGGGACCCGATAATAAAACTATATCTGATTCAAATTGATTTTGATGTTGTTCATCTTTCAATAATCCACCAAAAAACCTTTCTATTTCTATCATTTCTTTATTTTTTGAATACCCAAATTAAAATTTTAATAAATGAAAAAAATAAATAAAATTTTAAAAAAATATAAAAAAAAAAAAACAATTTTTAAAAAAAAACCATTATTTTCAATAATCTTGTATTTTCTGAGAATAATTATTTGATTTTTGTTTAAATTGAAATAAAAAACAATTGAATAAAATTTTAAATTATATAAAAAAAAATAAAAAAATCTATTTTTGGAAAGTAATTTAAACAAAACTCATCTTTTTTGCTGATATTTAAATTATTACACTTTAAAAATAAATAAAAACCTTTTTTGTTTGAGATATTATGAATTCAAAGATTCTTTTTTGTTTTTATTATAAAAAAAAAAAAAAGATAATTGATAAAAATGTTTGATATTATACAGTTTATTTATATTATTTTATTTTATATGTTGATGTCAATATGAACATCAGTTAATGGTGGTTGCTGAAATTGTTGTGGTTTTGATGGGAGTGTGGGTTTAATAAAAGGTTTTGGTGGAGAAAGAGTTATTGGTTTGTTATATGGATGATAGGTTGGTCTGGGTGGATTAAATTTATTATTATTGTTACTATTGATATTGATATTGATATTATTGTTATTATTATTATTATTATTATTATTATTATATGGAACTGTTGCTTCTGGTGGTGATCCATTTAAATGACCATTATCCTGAGGTTTTTGTGCAATTGCTTGCTGTTGTTGTATTTGTGGTGGTGAATTGGAAATTGGAGATGATGTAATTGATTCGTTTTTAATATGTACAATATTATTATTATTTGTGGCGTGAGTTATTGCTTTATTGTTATTATTATTAAAGTTAATCTTTGGGTTTGAATTTTGTAAACCATTACCAAAAGCATCACCAAACAATTTTAAGCAACGTTTAATTGCATCTGAAATTGCTGTTTTTTTAGCATTTGCAAAATCTGTAATATTTTTAGTATTTGAACAACCAATTGTTTCCCTAAAAGTTCCATCCTGTAACATTATTTTAACATGTGCTGTAAAAACATATTTATTTCTACCATCTTCCACAAAACTCTCTTGAGACATACTTAAAACTTTGCATGACCATCCATTTACACCAAATATATTGTTTGCTTGTTGTAATGCTTGGTCTACCGTTATATAATGTGATATCTCTATAAAAACAATAATTACAAAATATTAGTATTTAAATAATTATATAAACAAAAATAATAATAAATGATAACTACGGTTTCCTGCTGTTGGTCTGCTTTCTATTTTATTTGGTTGGGTATCTAAAAGTTTTTGTATCTTATTTGCTTCTTCTTCTGTGAATCTTTTATTTCCAAATCCGGCAATTTTTATTTCTTTTGTTGCTGTCGTGGTTGTTATCCCGTTATATAAAACTATTCCTTTGTTGTCATCTGTATTGCTGTTTTTATTAAAACTATTCATTATTATTTATTATATACAAATATATATTTGAGGTTTCTATTATGTTTAACAAATTAAAATTATAATAAAATTATTAAAAAAAGAAAATAAATTTAAAAAATAAAAAAATAAAATTAAATTTTTTTTAAAATTTTTTTTTTTTTATTTTTATAAAAATTTCATGAATTACACATTATTTTTATTTTCCTCGAAATATAAAACATTGGGATGTCTCAAGTATTTATGTTTCTAAAAATATTTCAATCCATATATTTTTTTTTTCTTTAATTGGTATTTTCATGTTTAATATTATTTTTTTATTTTTTTATTTATTTTTTTATTTTTTTTTTGTAAATTAAATTATATTTTTTTTTTTAATTTTAATTTTACAAAAAATATCTTTTTTTTTTTTTTTTTTTTTTTTTTTTGTCCATTTTTTTAAAAATATTTTAATTTATAAATAATATTATAGTGCAGAAATGAATATTGGCGATAAAGGTGAAGTTGAATCTATTGTAAGCGAAAAAGAGCTTGCTTGTAATATAGGTAGTGGTGATGTTGAAGTTTATTCAACCCCATCAATGATAGCATTAATGGAGGCAGCCTCTGTTAAATGTTTATCAGGCAAATTAAATGCAGATCAAACATCCGTTGGAACCACTATTTCAATCAAACATTTAGCAGCAACACCAAAATCACTCAAAGTTAGAGCCGTTGCAGAAATTACTGATATCCAAGATGGTAAAAAAGTTTCATTCAACATTACAGCTTTTGATGAAAAAGAAAAAATTGGAGAAGGTACCCACGAAAGATTTATTTTAAATAAAGAAAGATTTACTCAAAAAACAAACTCAAAATTAAATAAATAAAAACTAATCAATAAACCTTATATAATATATAAAATTTAAATAATAAATCAATATTATTTTTTAATATTTACTTTTTAAAGTATATTGCGCTTTTTTTCACTTTTGGTGTTAATTTAAAAAAATAAAAAAAAATTTAAAAAAAAAAAAATTTTAATTTTATTTTTTATTTTTTTTTACAATCATCTATTTTTTTTATTTTTTATTATTAACCTTTTGTTTATTCTTTTTTTTCCAAATCTATTATAATAATTACTATTATAACAATACCAATAATAATAATACTATCAAAAAAGTTATGGCAAATATTAATAGTAAAAAAAGACAATTTGAAGAAGAATATGAATGGGGTGGATTAGATAATTTAATGGGTTTAAATCCAAAATCAGAAAGAAGTGATGTTAAAGCTAGTATATTTGACTTAAATAAAATTAGAGACTCTATTTTATTTGAAAAAAACAGATTTAGTTTTTGTTTATCACCACCAAAAGGTAACATAGACCCCATTTAAAAAAATGATACACCAAAAAATAATAAACCTATTAACTTTATATTATAAAATAAATATAGAAAAACCAGATACATTTAAATTTACTAAAGAACCAAAAAGATCAACATCACCAAAAAAATCAATTTCACCAAATAGATCAAAATCTCCAGAATCAAAAGAAAATCTTCAACCAAATAAACAACAATCACCACATCAACAAGCATTACTAAAGAAACAAAAAGAACTGCCTCCCTCAATTCAAAACCAACAAAATCATCAATATAATACAAGAAAAATACCAACATCATTACCACAAAATGGAGTTAATAAACAAAACAATAATAATATAACTCAAACAACTGTACAGACTACTGCTACAACGATACCAAACACCAATAATAACTATAATAACTATAATAACAATATAAATAATAATAATAATAATAATAATAATAATAACAAACCAATGTCATTATCAAGTATCTCAAGCTCACCAATAAAACCACAAATCTCGAATAATGTAACAATAAAAAGATTTTCAACAAACCAACAACAACCTTCAAAAAGACAACAACTTGATTCTACAAATAATGATACCAATACATTTAAAAATAGACCACCAACACCAACCAAATCAAATACACCTCCATTAAATATTTTATCCCAAAAACCTGTAACACCTACCAAACCAAACACACCTCCATTGACTTCACTTATGCAAAGATCTGCAACACCAACTAAATCTTCTGCAGCAACAACACTTCATAACAAGCCATTAACACCAAATAGAAATAACCAACAGCAAATGACAACAAATGATTTACTTAAAACTTCTGCAGTATCCTCTTCATCATTAAATAGATCAACACTAACTAAAAGTTTAAACAATGGTATAACATCATCAACAACAACAACAACAACGACAACAAATAATGAAACAAAAGAAATTATAAATAAACTTGAAAACAAAATTAAAATATTAGAAATGGAAAATAAAATATTTAGAAATTCATTAGATAATAAGGACAAATCAATTGAAGATTTATCAAATAGAGTTTCTGAATTAGAATTCCAACTTGCAAATTTTATGGTTGAAGTTAAAATGTTTTTTAATGAAAATAATTCTCAACAATAATAATAATAACCACATTTTATATAATAATAAATAACTATAATCATCATATAAAATATATTTTATTTTATTTTTACAATAATTTTGGAAATTATTGTTAAATAATAACTATTGTACTAAAATAAATGAAAAATAATAATAAATAATAAAATAAAAGAAAAGAAAAAAGATTGAAAACTATTTATAAAATTTCCAATGGAAAATCCAATTAAAATTTTAAAAAATAAAATAAAAATTTACATTGAATTTAATGTAAATTAAATATTAAATTTACTATTACTTTGGTTTGGTTTGGTTGTTTTAAATTATATATTAACTATACATTATATTTTATTTTGGGGGTTTTTTGGTTTGGTTTGGTTTGGTTTGGTTTTATTATTTTATTTAAGCTGTATTATTTTGAAATGGTCCACCTCTGCCGCCTCTATTTGAAAAATCGCCTCTACCTCTACCACCTCTACCACCTCTATTTGAAAAATCACCTCTACCTCTACCACTATCACCACCTCTGCCTCTTCCTGCACCACCACCACCTCTACCATCTGTACTTCCTCCTCTTCCACCTCTATTTGAATCACCTCTGCCTCTACCTCTACCAGTTGTATTATCACCTTTTGATAAGTTATGTGGTCTTGAAATTTGTTCTTCTTCAACAACTAAATCAATAATCTATAAATAAATTATAAAGAATATTAGTAATCATAATTGTTATTAACATTATAAATGATGAAACATTTAATTTCATATTTAAACATACTTCGTCTGGTACAGATATATATTTGATTGTATTTCCTCTAATATAACATGACTGAATCTTCCAAAATTTATCTGAATCTTTTGAAGTTCTAATAACATTTCTTAAATTTATATTCATCCAATTATCGCAATTTATTAAATATCCATTGTATGTTTCGCCATTTTTAAGCTCGACCATCTATATAATATATTTTAATATTGAAAAATAAAAAAAATAAAAATATAAAAATTTTAATTAATAATTGATTACATTTTTTTTGTTATTAAATTTTTGATTTTACAATTTGATGGCCTTGGCCTGTTCTTAATAATGATAATGGAAGCTATAAAAATATAAATAAATTGATATTAGTAAACTATTATAATCATTTTATTAATATTGTACTAATAATTATTTATTATATTATTATTAATTAAAATTGTGTGAAGTTAGAATTTAGTCGTTAAGAAATGGGATATTGGTATTTATGATTATAGGTCCTAGACAGGTTGATTATAAAAATAACTATTAAATCTTATCTATTATTACCATTTTAAAAAAACTATATCTATATTATAATTATCTTTGCTAAATTATTGAAATAAAGTTTAAATTACTTTATTTCCTTTATTTTTTAAAAAAAGAAAAATGAACAAAAAATTTAATTTTTTTTAAAAAAATTCTCTAAAAAAAAAATTTTTTTTAAAAAATTTATTTTTTATTTTTTTTTATTTTTTTAATTTTTTTTTTACTCAATTTCAATATTTGATCACTGATTCTGATTGTTTAATATTACAATTTATATTTCATTGTAAATAAAATATATGTAATCATATTATTTAATTTTCTATGATTTCTTTTATCATTTTTATTATTTTTTTTCATTTTTATTAAACAATACAAATCTTAAAATAAAAATTAAAAAAAATTTTTGAAGTGGTTTGGGTCAATAATTATTCAAATTCAAATTTTTTTAATCACTAAAAAATGTATGCATTATTAAAAAATTATGTTTTTTTCCACAACCTTGAGTTGTGAAGATTCAAAGAAAAAATATTTAAATGTGTTCACTGATCAAAATTTATTTTTAAATTTTTTAATATTACCAAAAAAAATAAAAAAATAAAAAAAAAAAAATAAAAAAATTTAAAAAAATAAAATCAATTTTTTTTTTTTTTTTTTTTTTTTTTCAATTCAGTTAGTTTAGCCTCTCAATAATAAGTGTTTGTGTGTTGTGTTTGTGTGTGATTGTAAATTATTTTTAAATTATTTTATAAATTGTTTTTTTTTTTTTTTTCTTGAGAAATTTTTTTTTTTTTTGTGTAAATATTAAATAAATCGATAATAGAAAATAGTAATAATAGTAATAATAGTAATAATAGTAATAATAGTAATAATAGTAATAATAGTAATAATAGTAATAAAAAATAAAAAATAATAATTGTAATAAATAAAGAAAATGTCAATAGTATTAGGTGAAGATGATTGTATTGTTTGTACTAAAAGTACATTAAAACAAGCAAGGATAAAAGCAAGTGGTAAAGTTTATCATGAAGGATGTTTTGTATGTACAAATTGTAAAAATAGCCTAGAGTCCTTTTTTAATGTACAGGGTAAACTTTATTGTGATGATTGTGAAAGAAATTTATTTGCAAAGAAATGTGTAAAATGTTCATTGGCGATCGAATCTACTGTAGTTACAGCTAAAGGTAAAACTTTTCATAATGATTGTTTCCGTTGTGGTGGTGTAAGTATTATATTGTATATATTATTAAAGTATAAAATAAATAATTAATTATTTCTTTTAATAATTTTTCTATAGTGCGATATTATAATTCGTGGTGGATTTCATTTTACAAATAATGAATTTTTCTGTAATCAATGTGATGGATTAACACTATATAAAAAACCAAGTATTCAGATATCACCACCTTCATCAGCAATACCATCTAAAAATAGTGTAACATTAAACAATGGTATAGAAATTCAAGTACCAACCAATTCTACCAATATTATTTATGTTGTAGGCGGTAGTAGTAGTAACAATACACCCTCAATATTATCAACAGAGGTATCAAATATTGATATTGCTTCATCAGCAGCTCCTTTATCACCACAAATTTCAAATATACCAAAAAATTTTTATGCACATAGTAGAAGTAATAGTAGTGAACAAGCGTCCCCACCTTTAAATAATAGTATACAACCAGCCAGATTATCAAATGATTATTTAGCATCAATTCAAGATGATTTGTATAAAATACAACAACATCAACAACAACAACAATTAATTCATTTACAACAACAACAACTTCAAATTCAACAACAACAACTTCAATTATTAAACCAATTTGGTTCAAAAGCTCAAATGGATAATTCAAATTCACAATTAAAAACCCAACAAAGTACTCTTTCCCCACTTTCAAGCTCTAAAGAAATTGAAAATAAATTTTCAACTTTATCAGTTTCATCAACTCTAACACTTTCTTCAGATTGTAAATATTTATTATTAATTTTTATAATCATAATAAATTTATATTAATTTTTTATTTTTTTAATTCAGCTATCGATGGAAAATATGTACCAAAAATTAATGGAAAAACATTAACAGAATTATTAAAATATCAATCATTTGAAGATATTCTAGGTGAAGTTTTAAGTAAAAAAATTAATATTTATAAAGAATTACCCAAAGAAGATGTTCATTTTGGTACAGATGATATAATGGCAGTTGGTGCAAGTGGTAAAGTTTATAAGGGTAGATACCGTAATAAAGATGTTGCAATTAAAGTTTATAGTACCGAAAACTTTTGTTTTAATACTGAAGAGTTTGATAGAGAAATTACAATTATGAGGTAACAGGAAATATAGAAAAAAAAAAACCCACACACATTACTAATTTTTTTTTTTTTAACTATAGTTTAATAGATAGTGATCATCCAAATTTTACTAGATTTTATGGGGCAAATAAACAAAATCCAAAGTATTTATTTATGGTTTCAGAATATGTTCAAGGAGGTAGCTTAAGAGATTTACTATTGAATAAAGATAAACCATTAACTTATTTCACTCAATTATCAATCGCACTAGACATTGCAAATGCAATGCAATATTTACATTCAATAGGTGTAATTCACAGGGATTTAAAAAGTTTAAATGTATTAATAACTGATGACTATTCCGCTAAAGTTATTGATTTTGGTACATCACGTGCAATCGATGTTTCAAAGCAAATGACATTAAATCTTGGTACTTCTTCATGGATGGGTCCAGAATTATTTAGAAATGAACCATATACTGAATTATGTGATGTCTATGCTTTTGGTATTGTACTTTGGGAAATTTTTTGTAGAAAAGAACCATACGAAGGTGTTAATAGTTGGTCCATTCCTTTAATGGTTGCTAAAGGTGAACGTCCTCCAGTTCCATCCGATTGTCCAAGCGAATACAGTAAATTAATGAAAGCTTGTTGGGCTGATAAACCTAAAAAGAGACCCAAATTCAAAGATATTCATCAAACTTTAAAACATATGGTTGAAAATTTAACCTTAAAAAGATCAAAAAAATAGTTTTAGTAAAATAAATTTAAATTTTTTTTTAATATCTAAAAACCAATTATTATATTATTTATTTTTTACAAAGCCTTAAAATTTTATTTTTAATTTTATTACATCTTAATAAAAATTAAAATAATAAAATTAAAAAAAAAAATTTAATTAACTGGCAATACAACACAATAATGGAGCCTTTACATTAACTTGATGGAAACTAGGGCATTTTCTTTTTCCAAACTCATTGGACATTAAATAAACTCTCTTTAAGACATTCTATCGAAACTGGATTATAAGTGTCAAGAATCCCACTATTTTCTATTTTTTATTTTTTTAGCAAACTTTTCTTCCAATGAGTCTTCTAATGCTACCATACTTGTGGTCCTAATTTATTATATTTGGATATATTCTTCCCATTTTTTTGGTTGTATATAATTTTGTTTTATAATTATATAAATAGATTGCAATTTTTTTTCCTTTTTACAATCTAAACTATAGTTTATAACCATTTTATTTATTATTATTTGATATTGAAGTATTATATTCTTATATAAATAATAATATAGCAAAAATAGATGCATTAGCTCAATTATTTTTAGATATATACACTATTTTTTCTGCACCTGTTAACACCGGTTCTTTTATCTATCAATCTGGAGAGATATTAACAGACAATTCTCCAATGTGGTTTAACAACAGTGGAAGTGGAATCCTTACTTAATTACATTTTTCATTCTATCTTTCGCCCTATTGGGTTTAGTTTCACTTGGAATAAAGTGAGGGAGTTTTTTAATAAAAGTAGAAAATATTAAAGGTTTTTTTTTTATTATATTTTAAGTTTTTTTTTATTTAATTTTATTTTATTTTGTTTTGTTATATATTTTATTTTTAAAAAAAAGCAGTTTAATTGTTATCAAGTAAATTACGGAAAGCGGTGACCATTTCTTCATTGAGGGCAGAGAAAGTGGCGGTAATAGCAGCTTCACCATCAGCTGGATCGGCGAATTTCATTGAAGTAATTTTATAAAGAATATCTTTCATTTCATTTCTAATTTGATTCCAAGTTATCTTGTTATCGGCTGAGGATGATTCAACAGCCTTTTGAGCTAAATTGTTGAAAGTAATCATATTCTTAAGAAGCCATGTGGTCTTGTAGAATGGACAGAATTTATCATATTTGGTGAAACCATTTTGTTGAAGGAAATCATCACGAAGAATACGAGCAACTTCAAGAGTAATTTTTTCAGATTCACCTAATGAATCTTTACCGACAAGTTGTACAATTTCTGAAAGATCTTCTTCAAGTTGGAGAATTTCTTTGGCTTTAGTACGGAGTGGAACAAATTCAGCGTCCATAGTGTCATAATGTGGATCTAAAGCACCCATATATTTACTGAAGGAGATTAACCAATTGATAGATGGGAAATGTTTACGTTGGGCTAATTTCTTATCTAAACCCCAGAAAACTTGTACAATAGAAAGAGTTGATGAAGTGACTGGATCAGAGAAATCACCACCTGGTGGGGATACAGCACCTACAATGGTAACTGAACCGATACGTGATGGATGACCAATACATGAAACTTTACCGGCACGTTCGTAGAAAGAAGCTAAACGAGCACCTAAATAAGCTGGATAACCAGAATCGGCTGGCATTTCAGCAAGACGACCTGAAATTTCTCTAAGAGCTTCAGCCCAACGTGAGGTTGAATCAGCCATCATAGCAACATTGTAACCCATATCACGGAAATATTCGGCAAGGGTAATACCGGTATAAATAGAAGCTTCACGAGCAGCTACTGGCATGTTTGAAGTGTTAGCGACTAAACAAGTACGTTGCATAATTGGTTCTTCTTTGTCACCAATCTTAGTGTGGAGTTCTGGGAATTCCATAAGTACTTCAGCCATTTCATTACCACGTTCACCACAACCGACGTAAACAATAGCATCTGAATTTGAGAATTTAGAAAGTGATTGTGAAATTACAGTTTTACCGCAACCAAAAGCACCTGGAATAGCACATGTACCACCTTGAACACATGGGAAAAGAGCATCTAAAACACGTTGACCAGTTAATAATGGGTAATCACATGGAAGTTTTTCAATGACTGGACGAGCACTACGTACTGGCCAGTAGTGAATCATAGTTAAATCTTTCTTTTTATTATCAAATTCGATGGTAAGTAAAACTTCTTCTAAAGTATATTGACCAGCTGGTTTAATGGAAACAATGGTACCCATTTCCTTTGGTGGAACTAAGATTTTATGAAGAATTAAATTATTTTCTCTGACTAAACCAATAACATCACCACCTGAAACATTGTCACCAACTTTAAGGGTAGCAACTGGTTCGTATGGCCATAATTTCTTTCTGTCTAAAGCTGGAGTATCAACACCACGTGGAATATAAATACTGCCTTTTTCTTGAGCAATAGCATTTAATGGACGTTGAATACCATCAAAAATTGTGTTCATAATACCTGGACCTAATTCGACAGTTAATGGTTTGTGGGTTCTAATAACTGGATCACCAACACTTAAACCAGCTAAATGAAATTAAAAAAAAAAATTAGTAAACCAATAACCATTACAACCATTACCATTACTACTATTGCTAAACTAATATCATTTTTAAAATTATAATCGATTTAAATTTTAAAATATCCTAAAAATAGTAATAATGATGATGAAGTGAAGTTAAATATTAAACTTACAGGTTTCTTCGTAAACTTGAATGGTGGCAGTATCATCTTCTAATCTAATAATTTCACCGACAAGTTTGTTAATACCAACACGAACTAACTCGTACATAGCAGCACCAGATAATTGATTGGCAATAACGACTGGACCTGATACAGATAAGACGAAACCTTTTGTAGTATCAGCTTCAGTTGAAGCAAATGATGGATATGCTGATTTTGACTATTGATTTAAAATTAATAAAAAAAAATTAATATTTGTAAATGAAAAAAAAAAAAAAAAAATATAAAAGGAAATCTATGTGTTGTGGTGTGGGTGGTGTAAAATAAAAATTAATAAAAAAAACTATGATGTGTTAACATTATTTCCTATTTAAAGTTTTATAAGTTATTAAACTATTGTTTATAAATAAAATAATTATTAAAAATAAAAATGATTATATTATCGGATATTATATTAAACAAAGGAAAAAGCGAATAAAGGAAAAGCGAAAGGTAAAAACAAAATGAAAACTAATAAATAAAATTTTGATGTTTAAACATTCTATATTTTATCCAAATTATTTAATAAACACTATAATGAAACAATAAATATTGAAAGAAATTAAATGATTAATTTCCACATACCATGGTAAATTTATTTATATATATAAAAATATAAAAATAATATAAAAATAATTTAATAAAAAAAAAAAAAAATGAGATAAAATTTTTTTTTTTTTTTTTTTTAAAAAAAATTTTAAAAAAAATTTAAAAAAAAATTAAAAAAAAAAAAAATTTCACATACAAAACCTAAGACCACCAGGATTAGTATGCCTATTGAGTAACCAGTTTTACTATCATTATTGCATTCGCTCAAAAAAAAACTATTATATAGAAAAGTTTGAAAATTTTTATTGTTTTGTTTTTTTTTAATTATAAATTTAAATTTAAATTATTTATTTATTTTAAAATCTTTTTTTTTTTTTTTTTATTTTAATTTTTTTATTTATTTTATTTATTTATATATTAAAAATGGTAAATGATCGTTTTTTATATATTTAATTAATTTATTTTATATTATTTTTTTAATATTTAAATAAATAGTATTTAATAAATAATTAAATAAATAATATGATCATATTATTAAATTAATTGTTTTTTTCGTTTTGATCACCAAAAACAATTATTGGTAAAAAAAATTATATCCAACAAAATAATTGGATTTGAAATTTTCAAATTTTAAATTTCAATTTTTTGGCTCCTATATGAAGGTATTTTATATTTTTTTATAAATTACTATACTTAAATATTTTTGGAATAAAAACTAATAACCAAATAAAATTAAAAATATGTTGTTTTAAAAATGTGGTGTGTTTAAAAAGATGTATTAAAATTTTAAGAAATGATAATTATAAAAGAATATTATAAATAATTTTTTAAGAAAAAAAATAAAATTATTAATTTTTAAAATACAAATATTAAAATTATTTTTTATAAAATTATAAAAATTTATACATATATAAATATTAGGTTTTTTTTTTTTACCTGTACTTCGATAAATAATTCTTTATTCGTTTTTTTTTTTTTTTTTAAAAACTATTTTTTTTATTTTTTAAAAATTTTTTTTTTTTTTTTTTTTTAATTTTTTTTAAAAAATATTATCATTTTTTTTTTTTTTTATTTTTAATTATAATTTTAAATTAAACCAAAAAAAAATGAATAAAGAATTATTCAATGAAAAATTATTTTCAACTTTAGATAATGGTGAAATTGAAAACTCTAGAGATTGGAGTAATTCAGTTGATCCAAGTTGTAATTATAACGATGTTGTTGGTTTATTAAAAAGTTGGGAATCATTAAATACCATTAAATTAGATTATATCGATTCAATTGTAAATTGTTTAACAGATGCAGGTAAAGAAGTTTTAAAGAATGGTTCACCAGAAGCAAGATTATATCAATCATTAACAGCAGAAGGTATGTCACCAGCAGATGCAAATAAACAATTTGGTGCAAGTGCATTTGGATCAGCAAAGAATAAAGGTTGGATTGAAATTGTTAAAGGTAAAATCTTAAGAAAAGCAGAATCAATTGTAGATACAGTCAAACAAGATTTAGAGGGTGACCTTTCAAAATTAGATGCCAAAATTTTAACAGATTACAAGAAAGCTCGTTTCGTTGAAGAAAAGAAAATGTCATTCTACAAGGTTAGTAAAGGTGAACAATACAATAAAAGATCAAAAGAGTTATCAGATCTCACTACAGATATGTTAAAGGATGAATCATGGAGCAAAGAGTCATTCAAAGTCAATATTAATGCAATGGGTCTTGTACCAGAAAGTGGTTATCGTCATCCATTAAGCAAGGTTAAAAACGAATTTAAACAAATCTTTTTAGATATGGGTTTTGAAGAAATGCCAACTTTTAATTTCGTAGAAAATGGCTTCTGGAATTTCGATGCACTTTTCCAACCACAACAACATCCAGCTCGTGAATCACACGATACCTTCTTTATTAAAGATCCAATGACCAGTCACGATTTCACCGATGAACATTTAGAACGTGTTAAAAAAGTTCACAGTGTTGGTGGTTATGGCTCCTTAGGTTGGATTTATGATTGGAAGATTGAAGAAGCCGAAAAAAATATTCTCAGAACTCATACAACTGCTGTTTCTGCTCGTATGTTATATAAACTCGCACAAAATGGTTTCAAACCAAAAAAATATTTCTCAATCGATCGTGTTTTCCGTAATGAAACTTTAGATGCTACTCATTTAGCTGAATTCCATCAAGTCGAAGGTGTCATTGCTGATGTAGATATTTCATTATCTCATTTAATTGGTGTCATTTCAGAGTTTTTCAAACGTTTAGGTATCGATAACATTCGTTTCAAACCAGCTTTCAATCCATATACCGAACCATCAATGGAAATTTTTGGTTATCATCCAATGCTCAAACGTTGGGTCGAATTAGGTAACTCTGGTATTTTCCGTCCAGAAATGTTACTCCCAATGGGTTTACCAGAAAATGTTAGAGTTGCTGCTTGGGGTCTTTCTCTCGAACGTCCAACTATGATCAAATACGGTTTAGATAATATCCGTAATATTTTTGGTAACAATATTAATGTTAATTTTATTAAAAATAATCCAATTTGTATGTTTGAATCAAAATAATTTTTTTTTCTTTCTAAATAAAATAAAATATAAAATATAAAGTAATTTTAAAATAAAACATTTATTAAATTAATATTGTCATATGATATTTAATTTAATATTAATTTATTTTTTAGTTTTATAAAAAAAAACTATTTTTTTTTTTAATTATTTTTTTTAATTTTTTTATAATTTTTTTTTTTTTTTTTTTTAAACACAAAAGTATTTATTTTTTAAAAAAAAAAAAAATCATTCGTTTATTTTTTCTAGAACTTTTTAAATTAATAAAATGAGTTTTAATAATAATAATAATATTATTAATAATAGTAATAATAATAACAACAATAATAATAATAATAAAAAAGAATCAATTACAGATAGATTTAATAAAATTAAAGAAGAAGAGGATAAAAAAGAAAATGTTATAAATCAAGATGCAAAAGATATTAAAGAAATTTTAAAATTAAATGGTGAAAATTATAGTTTAGAGCAATTGGAAAAAAGAAGATTATATTTAGAAAGAGAAATTGTTGAAATTAATAAAGCTTTAACAACAAAGAAAATTCCTCCACCGATCGAAAAAGACCCATGGTATAAAAAATATCCATTAATAAATTCAGTTGTTACACATCCAGATTTTAAAGTTTTAGCAGATCAAATTAGTATTATGTCATTTGCTGGTTTAATAGTGGGTGGTGCTCATGGTTTTTCAGTTGGTAATAAATATTTAAGAGATTCAATTGCAAAAAATGCTCATAGTCCATTATCAATGTCATCTGTAAGTTACTAAAATTTCATTTCATTTTTTCATAATAATAATAATTTATTAATTATTATTATTATTATTTTAATATTAAAATATAAAAAAGATTCAATTAAATTCAAAAAAAACACTCGGTTTACTAGTTGTTAGAAATGCATTCGTTTTTAGTTATAGATGTGGTATTTATACAACAGTTTTTTGTGGTGTTGAGACATTATTAAGACATAATGCAGGCGATTCAGTTCTTAACTCAATTGCTGGTGGTACAGCAGCAGGTTTTTTAGCAGGTTTTCATTTAAGAAAAAGAGGAAATTTAGCTATTCCAATATTAATGGGTTTAGGTTCGTCAATGGGTTGTTTAATGGGTTGTGCTGACATGTTAAATAAAAAGATTGTCAGTAGTTTAAAAAAATTTACTGGTCGATCAGATTAAATTTTAAAATAAAATATAAAAAATTACTTTTTTTTTCTATTCACAATATATTTAAATTTATAATTTATAGTTTTAAAGGAAATAGATGATGAAATAAAAAGATACCATAATCATTTTTTTAAAAACACCCACAACCATTCTATTCCATAGTTTTTTCCAAAACTTTTTTTCCAAAGCAATTTAAAAAAATTCAAATAAAATAAAAAATATTCATATGTTTTTTTTAAAAAAAAAGATTTATAGAAAAGTAATTAATAATAATAATAGCTTTTTTCCAATTATAATTTATTTAAAATTTTTTTATTATTTTTAAAAAGGAAATATATGAGGAATAAAAAAAGATATTAAAATAAACACCCCCAACTATTTAGTTTTTACACCAAAACTTTTCTTTAATAAAAACAACTTACAAAATTTCAAAATATAATGAAATATTATAATTCGAAACTTTTTCCAAAGAAAATTTATGATGATGTGTGAAAAAAAAAATCTACCAATTTTTCCTTAGAATCTTGATTTTTTGAATAAAAATGAATAAATTTTATAATTTTTTATTTTTTAAAAAAACTATAAAACAAAAAATTAAATTAATTTTTTTTTAATAAATATAAAAATTTTATAAAAATGGTTCAAATAAATAAACTTTTATTACAAATAATATCAATTGTAGGATTATCAGCTTTGGTTAGTTCATCTGATATGTCATGTAGTGAAATTAAAGAATTAACAAATCAATTTTTTGAAGAACCAGTATCTAGTACTATGGTTTGCCTTTCATTTTATTCATCTCATGCTTGGAATATGTATCAAATAAATGATGAAGGATTTGGTTTATGGTATGTAATATTAATAATAAAATTTTTTTTAAAATTAATATATTAATAAATCTAATAATAAAATTAATTAATAAATTTTTATTATTTTAGGAATCTCAATAAAGATTTTTGTTACACATTGTGTAAAGATTTTTGCAGTAGTGAAAAAGATTTACTTAATCCAAAAGTAAATGCCCAATGTGCAGAATTAGTATACCTTCAATATGGTTATAGATATTGGGGTGGGTTTTTAGAAAAATGTAAAGATTGGAAAGAATGTGCCACTAGAGATCCAAAAGAACAAAATGAAGATTCATGGCCAAGAGAAGACTCATGGCCAAGAGAAGACTCATGGCCAAGAGAGGATTCATGGCCAAGAGAAGATTCATGGCCTGAAGAAAAATAAATATTCATCTTTTTTAAAGATTAAACAATATATACATAAGCTCAATCATATATATATATGCTCTACATTCTCATAATCATAAAATCGATAAAATATATTAAATAAAGATATTACAAACAAAAAATAGTCTTTTCTTATTTTATTTATTTATTTTTTTTTTATTTTTTTTTTTAATTTTTATTTAATTTTTTATTTTTTTTTAATTTAATTTTATATTTCAATAATTTATATTTTTTTATTATAAATCATGAAACAAAAATAATATATATATATATATATTTACAAATATCAATACTCATTTTTGGTAGTAGATCTATAAACATTAAGAATAAGGCTAAAATTAATCAAGAAAGAAGTGCAGCTTAAAATTCTCTTATCAAAAGCAGAACTCGAAAACAAAAGTCCCAAAGGTAATATTGAGGAGTTAGAAATCTGTTTGCAAACTTATTAGTTATAGAGATTCACTATTATTATCAAAGTAACAGCATATATTCAATAACAATAGTAATTGTAATAGTAGGATTGATAGTAATTACAGTAGCACTAGAGATTAGTTTCAAACTAAATGTCATATTAAAATGCTATAGAGTTTTAAATATATATATAGTTATAAATAATAATAGAAATAATAAATAATTATGATAATAAATTACAATATTTGACTTTTTATTTTATAATATAAATTTTTAATCTTTAGAAAAAATCCAAAAAAAAAAAAAAAAAAATCTAAAGAAAAAAAATCTAAAAAAAAAAGTAAAAATGAAAGAAAAAAAAAGGAATAATAGGTAAGCAAATTATTTATTTGTTTTTAGGGGTGGTTCTTAGTTTTTTTCATATATTTTTTCTTAATATTTTTTATTTTATTTTTTTAAAAAATAGTATAAAAAGATAAAATTAATCAATTGATTTTAATGAAATATAAAATACAAATAAAAACACCTTAAACCAATTATAACTAATAATAATAAAATAAACAAAATGCCATTATCATTAACTTCAAGAAAATCATTAAAAGATAACGAAGAAACCTTCAAAACTCATTTAGCTACCATTGAAAAAGCTTTAGGTGAACCATTTGAAATTGTATTTGATTTCGAAGATATCATTACCAAATGTAACGATAACTGGGTAACCAATAGCTGTGGATCCATTTTTTACAAAGATGTTGTTGGTAACTTGGCTAAAAATATCGATACTAAGGTCAGTAAGAACGAAATGGTCAAAGAGGCCTTCTTAGCAGCTGTTCCTAATAAGAAAATTGTTTTTGTTGCCGCTGATGAAAAATTACCATCATACTGGCAATACTCATTCGCTGATGGTAACTGTGTAGTCTCATTCCGTCCAAAGATCTGTAACACTAATGATGTATTCACCGCTAAATTAGAAACTCTTCTTCCTTCACAAGGCACTTACTCTTTAATGACCCGTTTAAATATTAAAGAAAATCAAGCTAAAATGGATGCTAATTTAGCAGCTGTTAAAAAAGCAATGAAATCCGATACCGACTGGACCATCGACCAAGCATCATTAGAAGCCGTTTACCCACATGTTGCTGCCGATTTAAAAAATAGTTTTGGTCATATTTTTGCAGGTGTTGTCGAAAAAGTTGCAGCCAATCTCGCTAAACGTTGTGCTGATGAAATGGTATTAGAAGCTGTACAAGAAGCCACCTCAAATCGTACTATTGTTATTAAACACAATGCCACACAAAATGGATATTGGTTATGGTCATTCGAAAACGGTAATTTAGTAATTTCATTCAAATCCATTACCAATACCAATGATGTTCAAACTTTCGATTTCATTAAATTATTATAATTTTATAAATAAATTATTTAATAATAATAATTTATTCAATAATCTGTTAGAACAATTATAAATCTCTTCTGGTATATTCATTGTTACTATAATTTCTTAATTATTATATTTTGGTGATGAAAAAAAAAATAAAAAAAAATATTATAAAAATAAATAAATTAAAAAAAAAATAAAAAAAATTTAATTTTTATATTTACTTCAAATCAAAATATAATTATTTATTTAATTTCCCTAAAAAACAAAATATATAGTTATACCATATATGTTCATTTATATTTTTAATTTTTTACCAAATAAATTTACTTTTTTATAAAAAATGCCAAATCTAATATATAAAAAAAAAAATGGTATATATTTATTATAAAAACTTTAATAGTAGTAAGGAATTTTTTCATATGATTTAAAAACTGTTATTAATTAATTTTTTATATTATAATAATCAACCAAACACTTTTTCTATATACATTTAACCACTGTTTAACTTTTTTAAAATTTTTTTTCATTATAATAATCAATCACCCACTTTTTCTTTTACTTTTAACACACTGTTTAATTTTTATCAATGATTGTTTAGATTGCATTTCTTTTTGTGGTAGAGCTTAAAAATTTTAATTTTTTTATTTACTTTTTTCTTTTTTTAGTGTTTGGATTATTTTATTTTTTTTTATTTTTTTTTAATTTACATTTTTTTTTTTTAATTTACATTTTTTTTATAGTATTTATAAAGGATTTTTTTTTTTATTCATTATTATTTTAATCACATACAAATAATCATATACTTTAAATTTTTTATAATAATAATCTACACATTCAATAACTATTTATTAATTACCATTTAAAAATGGATCAATTAATGATTGTTTTTTTTATATTATTTGCTATTATTATTTTTTCATTAGTTTATTTAGTAAATAAATATTTTGCAATCCATAACAATTACAATAGTAATAACAATAATAAATACAACAATAATTACAATAAAAATAGAATATAACCTATTCACAACATTATAACACAATCAACAATGGGATTTTGTATGCTTCAATATACGAGTAATATGTTATTCTTGATAGTGCAAAGGATTTAAGGATGTTTACTTTTGTTTTAATTGAGTTACTTGTTGTTTTCCATAATGATAACGAGGATCTTATAGAATTCAGTATTTCTGGTAGTTTTCTATGGATTCCGGTACCTGTGAAGTAGTAACCATTTACATTACAACTTATTATAATTTAAATCACCAGGAAGAAATTATTATAGTGAAAAAAAACTCCCCGTCCGGGAATTGAACCCGGGCCTTTCGCGTGACAGGCGAAAATCCTCACCACTAGACCAACGGGGAAGAGTTACAAAAAGTTTTTTTTAGTACCCCACTATGTTTGGACAATGTGTAATAACATCACGGTTTGTTTGTTCATAGGGCACTTTCTTGTTTATTATTAAAGAAAAGAACTAAAATTTAAATGAGAGGTATATATAAATGTTCATCTCTTCTTTAAATTAGATCGATGTTTATTTATAAAATATATTATAATAATAAAATACAAAACCAAAATTATTTTTTAAAATAACTTATCTTTATTAAAAATTACTAATTATTTATTCTAAACTTAAATTTCTTTTCTTCTTTTTCCTCTATTTTGAATTATAAATTACATTGAACACAAGGTACCTAAAATTAAATAACCAAAAAATATTAAAATAAAATTCTTAGTTAACGATTAATTTTAAATCCATAGTTGTTTTAATTATTGGGTTTACTTAACCTAAATAAAATATTATAAATTATAATAAAGGTAAAATAAAAATAATATAAAATAATAAAAAAAAAATTTATAAAATTTTAAAAATTTTTAATTTTTTTTTTTTTTTTTTAAATTTTTTTTGATTTAATTTTTTGATTTCATTTTTAATAAACAATCAAGATATAAAATATATATAGAAAATCAAATGGAAAAATCAAACTCATTTATAATAATATGGGGCAATATATATTTAAAAAATATAATTTTAAAATATTTAAGGTTATTTAATATTTTTAGATATAGGTCTTTTCATAATTTAGAAGATTTTATAAATTTTAAGCATAAAGAGTATCTGTGTGAAATATACTTTTCTTTTCCTGTTGGACCAAATATCGATTTAGAAACCATATTACCTCCAAATATAGAATGTATCAAATTAAAATTAGATTGCATATTTAATACAAAAGTACCAAGTTTTATTAAGAGTATAGGTCCATTAACAATTAATGATGATTTTTCAAATGAAAATATAAAAAATTCAAATCTTCAAAAAATAAAAATAAAAAGTTATAAAAAATTAAATTTTAAAAAATTGCTGCCTGATTCCATCACAAGTTTAAATATAGAAAAATATCAATATTCATTGAAAAATGAACTACCCCCAAACCTCAAGATTTTAAAGTGTCAAAATAATACAGCAAATAAAAATAGAGCAATACCACAGTCAGTTACCAAACTCAAATATTTAATGGAGTCAAGATCAACCTTTAGACCAAAAACCTTACCAGATAATTTACTCTCTTTAACAATAGAAAAAATATTCCCGGATATTCATCATCTTTCTATAGAAAATGGTTTTGTTTTTCCCGAGTCTTTAACATATTTAGATATATATTGTGGTTACTCATTGTATTTCAAATTACCACCCCAACTAGAGCATCTTGATTTAGAAATGGGAGAAAGTGATTATCATATTAAAACTGAAATGTTACCTAAAACATTAAAAACTTTATTTTTCCATGGTGGTTCAAACTTCGATCATGACAATGTTGTTCTTCCCGACACTATCGAAAATTTAGAGTTTAGTTTACATTGGTCTGGTAATTCCTTTAATCAACAATTAAAAAAACAATTTTTACCAAATAGTTTAAAGCAGCTTAGTTTTAAAAATCATCATCCATCAAGGCTTCAGATAGAAAAAGGCTTTAATAATGGTGGGTTTCCTTTAATCGAAGAAGGCTTATTTAAACACACTCAACTAACCTCTATAGACTTTGGCGACATATTTAATCAACCCATTGGCATAAATGTATTACCACCAACACTTAAAAAACTAATATTGGGAAATAGCTTTGATCAAGATTTAATCCAAGGAAGCTTACCACACTCTTTAGAATATTTATCAGTTTCAAAATATACATACAACAAAACCATTTGTGTCAGTAATCCTTATACAATGGTTAATTGTAAATCATACCATAACCAGTTTAAAAATTCACCAGAAAAACTTTTAGCACTAATAGTATCCCCATCATATAATTACGAAAAAATAGAACCGCCATCAATTAAAATTTTTATAAATTTAGAAGTTTTGGATCTCTCATATTTATACGATTTCATTCAATTTTCAAAAGAAAATTTCCCAAGTAACTCAATTAAAAAGCTAATTTTAACCTCTTCTTTCGTTGGCGAAATAGATTTAATATATTTTCAGAATTTAGAGTATTTAACTATCAACAACTCCTGTCCCAAAATGATAACATCAATCGACGAAAATGGATTTTATAACTTTTATAATTTAAAAAATATAATTTTGAATCAAAATAGTTTTCAATTTATAGATTCAGTAAATACAGTATTTTTTCAATTTTTTAAAATAATCAAAAATAAATCAAAAAATTAAAATATTTTTAAAGAAAATTTAGTTTTTTAAAAATACCTTGGTTTACATATTTTTGCATTTTTAATCCTTAATTTAAAATTATTATAGTTTGATATATAAAGGTGAAAGAATTATAATTTGAATCTTTAATTGGTGATGATTATAAAGGAACCTACTCAACTATGAATTAGGCTGAATTGCCCTGATATATCTTTCGTATGTCCAGGCTTTCTGTGCTTCTGCTCTTGTTTCTATATCCCATAGACCTAATCCTCCTTTTTCGTAGTCTTTTCTTGCACGTTGTCTGCTTATTGTCATTTTATAATTTGTGTTGTTTACGTATCTGGTGCATTTGTCCGAGAATTCGTTTAACGCTGTTATGTCATTGATGTACAGGCAGTACGTTTTTAAAATGTTTAATCTACCTCTGAGTGTTGATGTTGCACTTTTCCATGATGCAAATTGAGCTGTTATTTCGAAATAAACGACACGTGGTCGAGTTTCGATTGAATCCCTTTTTTGTTGAAGTTGAAGCCTAAGTATCTTTCGGTTTTTCCTTCTTCTAATTGAGCATAAATTGATTCGCTTTCTTCATCAAATGTTATACATTTGCATTTGTTTTGGTTGATTATGGCATTTGTTGCTTGGGACCATAAAGATGCGGGGACCGATTCTTTACAAGAAAATACTATAACCGGCTTTGGCGCAATGGTAGCGCGATTGACTGTAGTGATTATATTGTTATCAATCGGTTGCTAGTTCGAGTCTGGCAAGCCGGAATCTTTTTTGAAGATTTTATCTTCCTAGAGATTTTTATCGAATGATCCTCTTTCTTGCTACCGCTCCGGGTTCGAAACCTAGTCTCAGCAGATTTTCCGAATCACACACGAATTGACGTTACCGTGTCCAACTTGTATGCAGTGTGGTAAAACTCATATAAGCATTTAAAACACATACCTAACAAAAAAAAACACAATATTGAATAAACTGATGACTTAATACATAAGAATCATCCTCACTTTTAAAAAAAAAAAAAACTTTCTTAGTACTGATATTGAGATCACGGAAAATAAACTCTGCGCGATTGATGAAGCCTCAAACTGACTCCTTAAGCTCCATCTTGAGCTCATTCACTGTCTCAGTATTCATGGGTAGCTTTTTCTTTTGTATGGCTCTTTATTCTAAGTTCCTCCAACATTTCCCTAAGAAGTATTGCCTTTCCAACTTCTCTATTGAACATATTAACATATTCATCCTTTGAAGTAAATACATGGATAATTTTAGCAGATAAATCTTTATTTTCCGCCTCAAGTCTTTTTTCTCTTCCAATAATTGCATACCGTACTCTTCTAAAGTTTTAATTCTAGAAGCAAAGTCCATTTCTACCTTGACTGAATTTATGCATTCTTCTTTTGTTGGATACCTGTTAAAGATTTCAATAAACCAAATGACTATATTAAATTTTCAGAACTCCCTGTATCAGGTCTCCCAATTTCAAAAAAAAAAAAAAATAAATAAATAAATAAAATTTCTTTTTCTAAATAATCTGTTTGTTTTTGTTATTATTATTATTACATTATTTACTAACAATGTCTTTCGAAATTAAAAATATAGATTTAAAGTGTATTGATACAGATCTCAGAGTGCATAATAAACCAAAAAAAAAAAGATTAAAATGTCAGAGACAATTAATAATAAAAATGAAAATCAAAAACAAATTATTGTTGAAGAAAAGTTTACTATTGATCAAAAAGAATTTGTTTCAATTATGGTTGGTGTATTAGTAGGTGTATTAGTAGGTTTTTTAACACCAAAAGTAATAAATTGTTTCAGTGGCTTGTTTAAAAAATCAGAAGTGGTAGCAGAGATAATTACAAACTAATAATTTACATAAGTGAATAAATATTTTACATAATTAAAATATATTTTACACAAGTAAACTATATTTTACATAAGTAATTTTATATTCTACATAACTAAACTATATTTTACATAAGTAAAATTTTATTTACACAAATGAATAAATAATTTACATAAGTAAATTTATATTCTACATAAGTAAACTTATAATTTACATTAGTGATTACATAATTTAAATAAGTAAATTTATAATTTACATAAACAAAGGTTTCAAAAACTAAAACATTTTTTTTTAAAAATATATTTAAACTTTTATTTATTTATATATTGTAAACACGTTGAATATCATTACTCCATTGTTGAATAAATTGAGGTGAGATTGAGTAGAAATCAAGATAGTAATCTTCTGTTAATGGTTTTGTTGTAACTTCTAATTGTAAATTGTGTAAACTACTCGTTAGACATGACCCTGATTGATTATGTGTATTCATTGGTTCCAAACTAAAGCTCCATGCACCAAAATTGTAAAGACTGGAACCAAATGGGTTTGGTTTGAGTGATGGTAATTCAAAGTAGTCACCAATATCATGTAAACCATAGCCAGTTATTTGAGAACCCTTCCCAATGTAATAAAGTGTCATTATGTTATCGAGTTTCATGAATGCAAAATAAACCATTTCTCGGGAATTTAACTTTTGGCCATTTCCCATCCTTGATCTTCATACACATTATTTCACCATCCCATGTGTAGGGTATTTGGAATTGAGTCAACAAACTGTTTTTCTAAGTAGCCTATATAATGAAAAGCAGATATTATATTAACAAAGCAAAGCAGTGATAATAATGATGATACTAATAATGTTTTCATTTTATCAACCTAATTAATAATGATAATTAATTTATTACTATTTAAATAAAAAATAAAAAACAACTTAAATTATAATAATAATATTTAAATAACTTAAAATATGAATACAAATTGTAATATTTATTTATTTTTCATTTTTACAATTTACCCCTATTTAAATAACTTAAAATATGTATTCATATTTTATTTTTATTTTTTCAAATTTTTAATTTTTTTTTATTTTTTATTTTTTATTTTTTTTATTTTTAATATTTTTATTATTATTAAAATGAGTAATGAAAACAGTATTAAAAAGCCTCATGAATGGGTACATGATTACCCTTTCGATACACTAGATATTTTCTACATGAATCAATATTCCGAAAATTGTAATGAAGCCTGTATTCAAGAATATAAAACTTACATGGACGAGATAATTAAAAAGCTGCAAATAATTTCATTAATAAATCAATCAGTTAAAGTTAAAGAAGATGGAACTATTCCAGAGTTTTCTATTTGCAGGGTTTTCGCTTACTATGCGGGTGATGAGGATGCAGAAGATATTCAAGATTTATTTAATATCAATATACTAGATCTTGATATACCATGGGTAAAAAAAAGAACTGATATACCAAAGAATATAGAAAATTAAATAAAGATAAATTTAAATAAATTAAAAATAAAAATAAATTTAATTAAAAATAAAGTTGTTTATTTATTTATTAATTGTTTGTTTGTTTGTTTAGTTATTTACTTGATCGTTATTAATATTCATTTGTTGGATTGCGTTATTTAAATCTTGCTCAATCTCTTGATTAATATGTTGATTTTCAACAGGAGCATCATCTACATATTCAAATGGAGCCATATTATCAGCGGTGATCATTCTACTAAGATGCGATGCATCAATACAAGGGCACATTAACCATGTTAACCCCGGTGTTACAGGAAGAGTGTAGGCAACATCCATAGCATAAGCGAGAGAACATTCTTTTTGGTACATTGACTTTTGTACCTTTTCAAAATGATATTTGTTTACAAGAGTACCCCTTAACAAATTTGGTTTTATAAAACCAATTTGTTTGGTGATTTTTATCCACATGGTCTACAGGAAGATGGTGTGCAGTACCACCAAGTTCATGGGGTGTTGAAATATCGTATGATATTGCATAATATTCCCTATCAGTTGGTTGTTGTCTCCTGATTTGTTGTGCCATTAATTATATAAATATATTAAAATAAATTAATTTTTTTTTATTTTTTTAATTTTTTTAATTTTTTATTTTTTATTTTTTATTTTTTATTTTAATTATTTTCAAATTATTAAAATTATTTTTTATAATTGATTTATTAAATGACTATTTAAGCTATAATTAATTAACTAAGTGAATTTTGATGATAATACATCACAAAAGTTAGAACAAATTAACTACATTGTATCCTCCTTCGATATCTCTTACACACATGCTAGACAATCACAATATTTTTTCCATAATTTTTCTAAAAATTTAATAAAAAAAAAAAAAAGTCCAAATCTAAAAATTTTTATTTTATTTTTTAATATATCAAATTCATAATAATAAAACAATCAAATGGAAAAACCTAACCTATTTATAATAATATGGAGCAATATATATTTAAAGAGTTTAATTATAAAACATTTAAGGTTATATTATATATTTAGATATAAATATTTTAATAGATTGGAAGATTTTATAATTTTTAAATATAAAGAGTATCTTTCTGAAATAATCTTTTCCTTTTCTATTGATAAAGATATTGATTTAGAAACCATATTACCTTCAAATATAGAGTGTATCAAACTTCATAACTATTATAATTTTAATTCAAAAGTACCAAGTTTTATCAAAAGTTTTGGTAGAATAAATATTGGTGAAGATTTTTCAAATGAAAATATAAAAAATTCAAATCTTCAAAAAATTTTTATTGGAAAAATATCAGGTAATAAAAAATTAAATTTTAAAGAGTTGCTACCAAATTCCATCACAAGTTTAAATATAGAAAAATATCAACTTTCATTGGAAAATGAACTACCCCCAAACCTCAAGATTTTAAAGTGTCAATATAAAGCAGTAAACAAAAATAGAGCAATACCACAGTCAGTTACCAAACTCAAATATTTAATGGACAGAGACTCTACACTAACACCAAAAACCTTACCAGATAATTTACTTTTTTTAAAATTAGAAAAAAATTTTCTTGGCCATGTCCATCTCCCAATGGAAAATGGTTTTGTTTTTCCTCAGTCTTTAACATATTTAGAAATGTATTGCGGTGCCTCATTAGATTTCAGATTACCATCCCAACTAAAGCATCTTGATTTAGAAATGTTAGAAAGTGCCTTTCCAATTACAACTGAAATGTTACCTAAAACATTAAAAACTTTTATATTTTATGGTGGTTCAAACTTCGATCATGACAAAGTTGTTCTTCCCGACACTATCGAAAAGTTAGAGTTTAGTTTACATTGGTCTGGTAATTCCTTTAATCAACAATTAAAAAAACAATTTTTACCAAATAGTTTAAAGCAGCTTAGTTTTAAAAATCATCATCCATCAAGGCTTCAGATAGAAAAAGGCTTTAATAATGGTGGGTTTCCTTTAATCGAAGAAGGCTTATTTAAACACACTCAACTAACCTCTATAGACTTTGGCGACATATTTAATCAACCCATTGGCATAAATGTATTACCACCAACACTTAAAAAACTAAAATTTGGGAAATGCTTCAACCAAGAACTTATAGAAGGAAGCTTACCATACTCTTTAGAATTCCTAAATATTTCAAATTTATCCTACAACAAATTTATTAAACCCAGCAACCCTTATACAATAGTTTTTTCCAAATCATATTACAACCAGTTTGAAAATTCACCAGAAAAACTTTTAACAATGAAAATGCTCCCATTAGAATTTTATATTTATAACGAAAAACCATCAATTAATAAATACAAAAATTTAGAAGTTTTAGATCTCTCATATTCTAAAGATTTCATTCAATTTTCAAAAGAAGACTTACCAAGTAACTCAATTAAAAAGCTAATTTTAAACTTTTTTTTTGTGGGCGAAATAGATTTAAAATATTTTCAGAATTTAGAAACTATTGCAATCAAAGGATCCAACCCCAAAATCACAACATCAATAGACGAAAATGGATTTTATAATTATTATAATTTAAAAACCATAAAAGTAAAATCAAAAGACTATGATTTTTTAGAATCAGCATATCCACTATTTAATCAATTTTTTAGTAATAAAAAGTAAATATTTTTATTTACCCCTATTTTATTTATTTATTTATTTGTTTATTTATTTATTTATTTATTTATTTAATTATTTATTTATTTATATAATTTTTTTTAACCCCACTTTTTTTAACCCCTTTTTTTTTGTTTTTTTTTTCTTTTTTTTTTAATATAAAATGCAAACAATAATAGAACAAAATGAATTAGTTAATCAAATAAAACAAACACCGATAACAATTTTTATAATAATCATTAATTTGTGTATTTGGGTATATCATTATGCATATGATATCGATGTAACAATTATATCATTTCATTATAATGGTAGGTATTTTTATTAAAAGTTATTTTTTTATTACTTATTAATATTATTAAAATTTTATTTTTTATATTAAGAAATTATAAATAAAAAGCAATTTTGGAGAATTATATTTTCTAGCTTTTCCCACTTAAATTTCATTCATTTTATATTTAATTCAATTTCGATTTGGTCCTCAAAAGAGATTGAAGTGGTCAAAGGATCTTATTATTACTTTATATGTACCATACTATTGGTGTTGTTTACAAATATATTATTTTTATTGGAACTGTATATATTTAAAAAAGCAAATGGTAAACAAAACCCTCAATTAGGCGAAAATAATCATTATTTAGGTTACTCTTGGTAATATTTAAATTATTATAAAAAAACCCTTATTATATTTATTAACCCCATTTTTTTTGTTTTACAAGCATCGCCTTTGGGTTAATGGTGGTTAATATAAGATTAATATCATTAAATGGTAATGAAATTATTAGTTTTTTACCATTTTTATCATTACTATATTCATCTATTATAATAAAGAGCTCTTCAATTATTGGTCATCTAAATGGAATTACTGTGGGTGTGTTATTAAATGTTGCAGATATATATATTTTTCCTCTAAACAATATAAATCACACTCTATTTTATTTTTTTACAACACTGTTATTATTTTCTTTTTTAATAAATTTCAAAAATTATAATATTAAAAATAATAAAAACAATAAAATAAATTCATTATACCCATAATATTTACAAAAAAAAGACAAAAATGACAGCGAATCATAATTTTATTCATGATGCTTTACAAATAGCTACATTACAATTATGCACCAAATTTCAATATCGACATGCACATGTTATCATTAATAAGCGTTATTATAAAAAAAATAAAAATAAAAAAATAAATTAAAAAAATAATTTTTTTTTTTAATTTTTTCCAATTTTTTTTTTTTTAATTGTTTATGTTTAAGTTTTATAATAAAAGTTAGATATTTTATCATGATTTGCTAAAAAAATATTTTCAAATTTTTTTGTCATATTCAACCTATTTATAACGCTATGTGAGGTGATAAAACGGTACCATACATTAATTTTAATTTATTTAAAAAAGAAAGAAAATAAAAAATTAAAAAAATTATTTTCTTTAAAAAAAAAAAAAAAATATTTGTTTTTGTTTATTATCTCTATCTATTTATTTGTTTATTCATTTATAGTAAAATTAAAATATAATAAAACACAATTAATTTAAAAAAAAAAACCCACACACAAATCGACAAAAAAAAGTGGTGTGGTTGCTATAAATAAAATTAAATTTATTCATTTTATGTTTTTAAAAAAAAATATTTATTTTTTTATTATTTTAAATTTTATTTATTTTAATAACAAAAATTATCAATAAATAATAAATAAATATTTATAAATATTTAATGCATATATAAATTATTTAATTTTATAAATATTAATATTTTATTTTTATTTTTATAAATTTTAACAATGATAAAAATTAAAAAGATAAAAAATAATTTAAATAAAAAAAAACAAAGATTAAGTTATCCAATAATAGAGATCGATTCAAATAAAATTAAAGATAGTTTTAAAGATAAAGATAAAGATCAAAATCAAAAGAAAAAAAAAAAAGATATCAGCAACCAATATTTTAACAATGGATTTTCAAGCAATGAAATATCAACTACAAAATATACAAGATATAATTTTATAATTAAAAACCTTTTGGAGCAATTTAAAAAGTTAACAAATGTATGTTTATTAAAAACACAAAAAAAGAAATTAAAAATTATATTAATATAAAATTTATTATTTTTTTCATTATTTAAAAAGATTTATTTTATAGTTATCGCAATTATAACATTAATACCAGAAGTATCACCACTTGGACCAGAAACTACACTTTTACCACTTGGATTTGTATTGGGTGTAACAATGATTAAAGATGGTTTCGAAGATTATAGAAGATACCAAGCAGATACAGCATCAAATAGCCGATCATATGAAGTTTATAATAGAGAAAAAAAAGAATTTGAATCTATCAAAAGCAAATCGATTAGAGTTGGCGATATTATCAAATTAAACAACGACCAGTCAATACCTGCCGATATTTTGGTATTAAAAACACCAATCGAAGATGGTGTATGTTATGTAGAAACATCTCAATTGGATGGGGAAACCAATTTAAAAATATTTAAAGCAATTAAAGCAACCAACAATTTAAATGAATTTGACGAAATTTTAGACTATGATAATAACAACTTCAATTTAAAAGTAGAATGCGAGCTACCAAATAATAATCTTTACAAGTTTAAAGGAAAATTTAGTTTAGAAAATGTACAGAGTGGAATAAGCTGCCAAGAGTCAATATCAGAAAAACAACTATTATTAAGGGGATCAAAGTTAAGAAACTTACCAAATTCTCTTTATGGTCTGGTGGTATATTGTGGAAAAGATACCAAACTTAGTTTAAATCAAAAGAGCCCACCATCAAAATATTCAAGTATAGAAAAAAAGATAAGTAAATCAGTTTTGGGAATTTTTGCTTTCAAAATAGTATTGGTAATAATTTCAACTATTATCGGGTCCAAGGTTGCAAATGATACAACAAATAAAAGTTGGTATCTTTGGATGGGAGACGAAGATCCAGACAGTCTAGGAATTGTAATAGTTAAAACTTTTGTTGCTTATTTTGCAAATCTTTCGTTTTTAGTGCCAATGTCCTTAATGGTAACATTAGAAGTTGTAAAAGTATCACAGGGTAAATTTATGGAATGGGACTTATTGATGAGCTATAAAGAAAAAAGATATCGAAGTCAATTAGATTTTGAAGAAAATGAAAAATTAAGAAAATTACATTTAATAAAGCAAAATGAACAGAAACAGCATTCAAAACAAGAACAACAAAACGATAATAAATATAAAGATAAGCAACAAGAAATTGATAACATTATTAATAATATAAGCAATAACAATTATAATAGTAATAATGACATTGAAATGTTACAACAAGATCAAAATAAAATAAAAAACCAACAATATAGCACAATCGAGTTAGAAGAAAATAATGAATATCAAAATAGTTCAAATAAATATATGTCTGTAAAAAATAGTAACTTAAACGATGAATTGGCCCTAGTTAAATATATTTTTAGTGATAAAACAGGTACACTCACAGAAAACAAGATGGTATTTTCAAAATGTTCAATTAATGGCAAGGTTTATAATAATGCAATGAGATCCCAACTTTCAAATGAACTATTCAATAATGAAGATAACAACGATAGCTTTAAAAACTCTCCAACAAGTATTTCATCGAATAAAGAACCCACGGATCACCAAAAGTATATCTCAGAATTTTTATTAAATATGTGTATCTGCAACTCTGCTATTTGCGAAATAGACAAGGATTCAAATGAAGTTTATCAATCCCAATCTCCAGATGAAATTTCATTATTAGAATGTGCAAAAATTAACAGGTATCAATTTAAAAGTAGATCAACAAGTGAAATTAAAATTAAAATTTTAAATACTGAAAAGGTATTTCAACTGCTTGCTGTAATGGACTTTACATCTGAAAGAAGAAGGATGTCGGTTTGTGTTAGAGACCCAGAAACTATGAAAATTTTTATATATACCAAAGGTGCTGACTCTATAATGATTGAAAAGCTTTCAAATATGGAAAAGCAATCAGATCTTTTAATCAAAACTAAAGAGCATATTCAACAATTTTCTACAGAAGGTTTGCGTACTTTAATTTTAGCAATGAAAGAAATACCTCAAAACTATTTTGACCAATGGTTTATAGAATACAATCAAGCATTACAATTAATCGAAGATAGGGATGAAAGACTTAACGAACTTTATGAACAATTAGAAATAGATCTTTGTTTAATAGGATGCACAGCAATTGAAGATAAATTACAAAACGGTGTTCCAGAAAGCATAGAATATCTTTTAAAAGCAAATATCAAGATCTGGGTTATTACTGGTGATAAACAAGAGACTGCTATTAATATAGGTTATTCATGTAAACTATTAAATCCCAAAAACCATCTAATCATTATTAATATCAAATCACAAGAGGAATGTAAACAACTATTACTATCAATTAATGAAAAGTATCTAAATCAATCGGAAATGGATAAAAAAGATATCTCAATTGTAGTTGATGGAGAGTCTCTAATCTATATATTAAAAGATTTCCAAGAAGAATTTTTAAAAATATCATCAAAATGCCATAGTTTAATCTGCTGTCGTACAACACCCATTCAAAAAGCATTGGTAGTTAGAATGGTTAAAAAGAATACAAAAGAAATTTGCCTATCAATTGGTGATGGTGCCAACGATGTTAGTATGATCCAAGAGGCACATATAGGTGTTGGAATTATGGGGCATGAAGGTACCCAAGCAGCTCGTGCATCAGACTACTCAATACTGAGATTTAGACATCTGGTACGATTAATTTCCGTTCATGGCCGTTATTCAATCATTAGAAACTCTGCATGTATCAAGTATTCCTTTTATAAAAATGTTACATTCTTTTTCATCTCCTTCTTATTTTCAATACACTCTGGTTGGTCGTCACAAACCTTTTATGAAGATGCATTAATTACAACTTTTAATACTGTTATTACATCAGCCCCACCATATTTTATGGCCTTGTTCGAAAAAGATGTCAATGAAAGAGTAATAGAAAAGAACCCCCAACTATTCAAAGAGGTGCAAAGCGGTAAACAATTCAAATATCTCACAATTGTAAAAAGTATTATCGGTGGATTATATCACTCTGTAGCAATGTATTTTGGACTTTATTTATTGGTAAATAATGATGATATTGTAAATCAATATGGTAAAATGGGTGGTCTCACTATGATGGCCTCTTTCTGTTCAGCTTATGCAGTTATTACCATTTTATTAAAAGCTGCCCTGGATATCAAATATTGGAACTTTATTGTGCATATTGGTATATGGGGAAGTTTATTTATTTACATTATGGTAGCAATTATCACAAGTGCAATGTTAGATGCCATCCCATCCTCATATTATGTATATTATTTCGATCTATCACTTTTAAAATTTTATTTAATGATTATAATAATGATTTTCATATGTCTAGTTCCAAATTTTTCATACAAATATATTAAAAGACAGCTATACCCCAAAGAATCAACTATTTTACAAGAAAACTATATTTTAAATAGAAATAAAATTAAAAAAATAAAACTATAAATTGGTTTTAACCAATTAAGCAATGTAAATTATAATTATATATTAAAAATGTAAATTTATTCTTTTTTTTTTATTTTTTTATTTTTATCCAATGAGGATTAATTTTCATACATTCTATCTTTTTCTTGTTGACTAATTAAATCTTTATCCTCTAATAAAATATGTGGTGGAGTTGGAATAATTTTATTTTTTTTGTACATATAGAAGGCAGTGCCAGCTGCACCACCAACAACAATAAATAGAACAGCGATAACTACACCAATACCTGCACCTGAAATCTTGATTTTATGTTTAGTTGGAACAATTGGTGTACATTTAGAGTAGGCTTCTGGATCTACGGATGTATCATATTTGAAAACATTCCATGAAACAACGGTACCATCTGAATAAGTATGTGAAATTGAAATAACAGTTGAGGTATTTTGTTTATCTACTTGATAGTTCCAATTTAATGGGTAGAATAAAGCTGAAGTGTTATAAATATTATTAAGTGCTAATGATGGAATATTATTTGAGGTGCTGTATTCTGGTAAAATAGAAGCATTTCTTAAATAGACAGTGTCCAAAAGGATTTTTGAAATTAAAGACTCTTTAACAAATTCTGGAAGTTGTGAGCTCTTTTCAAATGGACCTTTGGTGGCTGCATCATTGATCGATACATTGACATGTGTTAATGAAGCATCAAGGTAACAAATATCAATACTAGTGGAATTGGTAATATTGGCACCATAGAAAACAAATCTTTCTGAAAGTCTATCCTTAGAATGTTGCCAGTTGACGTATGATACACTATTGGTACCATTTGTGTATGATGTAACAATTTGAATGTAGGCTGAGAAATTTGTAGTAATTGATGGATATTTACCAGTATCGATTGTTCCTAATTGATATCCAGTAAACTCTTTTGGTTTATATAAGCTATCTTCTTTTGTGTCAACTTTATTAACTGTAAATCCAAAAGCTGTGGCTTCCGAAGAAATTAAATATAAATCAATAGTTTTTTGTACAATATTTGATGATTTAATTTGAACATTCTTTGGTAAAAGATTGGTATCGAAATTATAATTATAAACAAAATCTGAGTCTTTTCTGCTCCATGATTGACCACCAATATATTGGATTGGACCAAGACCATCTGAATTAAATTGAGTATGAATGGTTGAATTGTAATCTGCTGAATTTGAAACTGCGAAATCAAATAAAGTGCAAACTTTTTCATAACATTGAACAACTGATCCATTCTTTAAAAGTACCATTTCAGCTTGTGAATTAAAAAGTTTACCTTTAGTGTAAGTGTTACCCTCAAGATAGGTTTCTTTGAATTGTAAAGTAGAACCAGATTTAATATCGTTGACTGTTACATATGTAGAATATTTGGTTGGAAGATCTGGGAAGCATGATTCTTTTGAGATGATTTGAGTTTCAACAACTTTATTATTATATTCAAAGAGATCCCAATATTTTTTTGATTCTGGTGCAGCACTATCTTCAATTTGAATGGCTAATGGAATTGAATAGTCTGCATCGGTTAAAGTGGAAAGATTTCTAAGTGGGAAAGACCAACCTTGAGCATAAGTATAAATGGTGTAAGTTTTGGTTTCGGATGTGGCAGTCCATTTATTAACTATAACTGATCTTTTAATATCTGTTACGGGGTCCAATTGAAAGTTTAAAGTTGTTGAGCCAACTAAAAGGCTAATGAGCTCTGAATCAACAAAATCTGTTACCAGTTTTGTTGATTTGTCACAAACTAAGCTATATTGATTTTGTTGAAGGGATCCATCTTTGAAAATATTTACTAAACTTTCAGATTTGTTTGTGCTGTCAATATCGAATGTATCTAATATTTCATTGTGGGACCATTTTAATGAACTAATAACTCCATTTGAAACTAGTTCAAAGACTGTACTAAAAGTGGTTGGGTTGATTTTGAGTGGTGATTTGGCATCTTTGATTTCACCTTTTGGGAAATCGCCTCCTCCCTCCATTGAAATTGATGGGTAACTGTCATATTTATCGAAAACACTTGAGATATCATCAACCAATTGTGTTGGTGTCCAATCAACATATCCAATGTTAATGCTAAATTTGTTTGTATTATCTTGGAAATCTTTATAATCACCTTCAATAGTAATTCGAACTGGATAACTGGTTTTGCTATCAAAAAAAGCTCTTATGTTGCCATTGGCATCAAAAAAAATAGTTGTATTTTCGGAAACAACTTCAGCGACATTACCAAAGCCCTCTATATCTTTAAGGAGTAGTACATTTTTATATGTATATTCAATTGTATTTGATGAATCTGATGAGGATGATGATGAGGATGATGAGGATGATGATGAGGATGATGATGAGGATGATGATGAGGATGATGAGGATGATGAGGATGATGATGAGGATGAGTCTAATGATGAGGATGATGATGAGGATGATGAGTCTAATGATGAGGATGATGAGGCTTTTGAATCTGATGAGGCTTTTGAATCTGTTGAATCTGATGAGGCTTTTGAATCTGTTGAATCTGATGAGGCTTTTGAATCTGATGAGGCTTTTGAATCTGATGAGGCTTTTGAATCTGATGAATCTGATGAGGCTTTTGAATCTGATGAGGCTTTTGAATCTGTTGAATCTGATGAGGCTTTTGAATCTGATGAGGCTTTTGAATCTGTTGAATCTGATGAGGCTTTTGAATCTGTTGAATCTGATGAGGCTTTTGAATCTGTTGAATCTGATGAGGCTTTTGAATCTGTTGAATCTGATGAGGCTTTTGAATCTGTTGAATCTGTTGAATCTGATGAGGCTTTTGAATCTGTTGAGGCTTTTGAATCTGTTGACTCTGATGAGGCTTTTGAATCTAAACTTAATAACTCTAAATTATTCTCTAATTTTATATTCTCCAATTTTTCATTTTTTTGGGAGCTAACACTACATTTTGTTATACCATCTTTAAATGTGCATTGAAAATCAAAAATAGTATCTTTAACGTCCTCAGATTTGAAATCGATAAATATTTTTTGAATATTTTCAATATTAGCATTGCTTACTGAAAAGCTTGAGACAATGTCAAATACCATTGGAATTTCATTTATAGATTGTTTAAATGCGTCACATTCGATTCCTCTGTCAATAATGGTAGTTCCTTTATAAAAATTTTAATTAATTATTTTTGTTTTTGTTTTTTTTTAATTATTAATATATAATTACCTTCAAATGACATATCTTTAAAAGATTCAATAATTTCGTATGATGGTTTAAAAAGGTGAGAATCTGATGGCAGAACAAATTGACTTAATGTTCCATTTATATTTTGAAAAACCTTTCTATTGTTTAAAAGATCGGAATAAACTTTATATCCAGAAGTAATTTCATTTAATAAAAAATTTGAACTACTTTTTTCTTTGTAAGCTATTGTGCTCTTATAATCAAGACTATTAAAAGAGACATATGTTGAGTATTCTTTACTAATAGTTGGAATTACTTTTGGATCTTGACAATTGATAACTGAAAAAATTAAAAAAACTAAAAAAGTTGAATAAAATATATTATTATTCATTTTTTAATTTTTTTTACTTAATATTAAACAATTAATATCTATTACTATTATATATAAATAAATAAAAAAAACAAATGGGACGAATTTAAAAAAAAAATTTTATTTTAAATTAAAAAATAAAATTAAAAAATAAAATTAAAAAAAATAAAAAAAAAGGTTTTTAATTTCTAAAAACCGGTTTTATTTCTTGAAAACAAAAAAAAAAAGAAAAAAAAAATTCTTAAAATAAAAGAAAAGATAAAAATAAAATTTACCTTTATAACTATTTGTTTAAATAAATAAGTAATAAAAAAATATAAAAAAATAAAAAAAAAATTTTGATTACTAAAAACCGAAAATTTTTTTTTTATAAATTACGATAATTGCCAACGTAGGCAAATTACAATAATATAAAACATTATTTTTTAAAAAAATGGGAAATTTTTGTCTAAAAAACTAATCAATTGAAACAATTAATTTGATCCATATTTAGTTAAATTTGTTTTTTATTTTATTTTATTATTATTTTCATTATTTTTATTATTTTTATGATTCTATTGGTTAAGTTTTTTTTTTTTTGTAAATATCAATGGCTTAAGAAAATATTTTTTTTAAATTAATTTCTCAAAAAAAAAATAAAAAAAATATAAAAAAAATATAAAAAAAAATAAAAAACTTAAAATTTTACCCCCAAAAATCAATTATTTTCTTTTTATTTTTTTTCCAATTATTTTCTTTTTTTTTTTAATATTTAATATTATTTAATAAAAAAAAATATTAATATTATAATCAACACTATATTTGTAATAATAAAGATATATTTATTTTCAATAATAAATAAAACAAATAAAAATGAACAAGAACTTTATTGTTGGAGAGGATGATGAACCAACAGATGAATTAACAAGTGAAATTATCAAAATTTTTAAAGATTATAATGTGGAATTAAAACCAGATCAAATAAAAGAAGATTTACCAAAGAAAAAAAAGGAAGAAGAAAAAGAGCAACTAAAAAATGAAGATGACCAATATGGAGTAGAGTACGACAATGATGAAGATGAATATAATGATTATGAAGATAATGATGATAATGAAGATTATTATGATGACTATAATAATTCTGATGATGATGGAAATGACATAGTTTTAAAAGAAACAATAAATAATAAACCCAATAATAATAGTAATAGTAAAAATAATAACTATAATATTTACAATTATAATAATAATAATAATAAAAATTTTTATAGTGATAATTATAAAAATAATAGTATCTCCATTAATATTAACAACAATAATAATAACATTAGTAATGATAATAATAATAATAATAAAAGTAGTAAATATAATAGCGAGTTTTCGACTGTCAAACAACATGAAAATAGCTTTAACTCATCGGTTTCAAGTAAGTATTTTTTTCCAACTAGTTCAAAAATTTATATATTAAATTAATTTTTATTTATTTTTTATTTATTTATAGCAATTTTAGATGATTCTGAAGTTGTTACTAAATTTTTAACATCACAAGGTATTTTAACTTTGGGATCCTTAGCAATAATGGAGGATGATTCAATTCAAGTATTATCATATACTATTGAATGTGCAGATACAGAAGCTATTAAAATTTTTCAAGAAATTTCGAGAGATGTAATCAAAGCATCACAGTGCTCAACTGAACCACGAAGCTATATAAACCCAAATTTTTCAATTTGCCAAGTTAACCACTCCTCATCAATTATGGTTTTGAATGGTACAACTTTAAATGATGAAAAGAACTTGAGGAAATTGGATATTCACACCATTGGTCAATTGGCAAGTGCAAGTGATAGAGTTATTATATCTGCAGATAGTAGACTTTCCCTCTTTTCATTCATGGCCAAAAGATTTTTAGAATATATCAAAAACAAGCCTTATGCATACTCTCCAATGCCATTGGCTTCCCTTTCGGTTATCAAAACTGAAGACAAAAGTAAATTAAAATCAGTTTATTATTATTGCAGCATCGAAGTTGCTGATTATATAAAAGTTCAAGGTTGTATCAAATCTGCAAAATTGTTATTTGAAGAGTTTATGAACTCACCAAAAGAATCAAGATTTAACCACCCATGGAGAAAAATCTATTTCTCTTTTCGTTTGGCCGCCTCAAAGTATTGTAAAAATTTAGATCCTACCGATTTAGATGTCTACAGCTATTTACTTTGGAGATCCACATCATCAAGGGGTTTATCATCAGATAATTGTGTTGGTGGAGTTTTAGCTATTCAATGTTTTTATAGTCCAGTTCCACCAGGTATAGATTTAGGTGTTTACTCTAAAGAATTTGAAGTTAAAATTGAAGTAGATATTGAAGATCTTTTAAAGAGCCCAACTACTCAAGTTTTCTATTGTATCAGCGATAACCAAAGCTCAAATCTTCTCAATAAGGATATCTGGATAAAAGCTACAAAAGATGATTTAATCAGAGAATCCTCTTCAGACTCTTGGAAAAACTATGTTGATGGTAGTGATCCAAAATTAACAACCCCTCATTGTTCAATTATAACTTTAAGTGGTAAGATTAATGTTTCAAATAATTTTGATATTCAGTTATAAATGTTAAAAAATTATATGTATAATTATAAAAATAATAAATAATTATAATAATAATAGTTTTGTAAATAAAATTTTTTAAAGATTCTTTTTTTTTAAAAATTTTTTTTTTTATTATAATTATTTTAATTAATGTTTTTTTTTTTTTTTTTTTTTTTTTTAAAAAAATAAAAAAATAAAAAAACTGGGTTAGAGGTGATGATCGAGATTTGAGTGATTTTTGATAACTTTATTGTAAATATTTGCTATGGTGCACTTTATTATAACAGAACCCATTTCTCTTAAAATTAAACCTTTCAGATTTTTCTGATATTTGTTACTATTGGATATTGATTTTGTTGTTATTATTATCAAAATTTAGTCTAAAATTAGTTTTTAAAATTTCATCTAAATTTATAATAATTAATTTCCCTGAATTATACTTATTATTTTATTTGTAAATCTTTATTTGTTATTTTGAAGTTTGAAAATTGGTTGAGCAATGAAAAGAATTTCAATATATTTGTATAAATATCTATCAAAATTTGATCTAAAAAATAAAATAAAAAAAAAAAAAAAAAATTTCATGTGTATTTATTTCACTAAATAAATAGCTATATCATTGTATTTGTATGAAACCACCAAACACACCAAAATCAATTTGTGTGTGTGTGTGTGTATTTTTTAATTTAAAATAAACTGAATTCAGTTTTTATGACCCCATCAAAAATTATTATTATTTTTAATCCACAATATTAATCATAAAAATCAAATAAATCAAATAAATCAAATAAATTAAATAAATTAAATAAATAAATATATAAATATTTATATATAGTTTTTTTATTTTATCTGTTTTTTTTTTTTTTTTAATTTTGAAACTGATAATAAATTGTAAAAAAAAAAAAAAAAAATTTTAATAAAAAAGCCATAATTTTGGATTTTGGTGGGCTACTTATTGTTGTTAAAAATAAAATATTATTGATTGAAGAAAAAAAAAATAGAAAAAAAAAAAAAATTAAAATTATATTATTTTAATAAAAATAGTGATGATCTCAAACCCATTTTTTTTTTTTAAATTTTTTTTTTGTGGGTTTTTTTATAATAATTGTTTTTTTTTTTTTTTCAATTATTTTTAATTTTTTTTTTAATTTTTTTTTTTTTCAATAATTAATTTTATCACATAAATAGGATACAAAAAATTTTTTCAACTCATTACTTTAATAAAAACTTTTTTAAATAAATATATATAAATAATACACAATGAGCTGGCAAACATATGTTGGTATGTAATAATAATAATAACAATGACAATATTAAAAATATTTAATTATTATTATTTAAATATTAATTTCAAATTAAATTATTTTTTATAATACTATAGATTCAAATTTAATCGGTGCTGGTTTCGCCCAAGCCGCCATCATTGGTTTAGATGGTAATGAATGGGCTAAATCTGCTGGTTTTGGTCTTAAAGGTACTGAAGGTAAAACTCTTGCTGGTTTATTCTCAAAACAAGACCCAGGTGCTGGTGTCTCTGTCAACGGTAACAAATACATGACCCTCAAGACTGACTCACGTTCATTATACGGTAAAAAAGGTAGCGGTGGTGTCGTTTGTGTTAAAACTGGTACCTGTGTCTTAATCGGTGTCTATGATGATAAATTACAACCAGGTGCTGCTGCCAACGCCGTCGAAAAATTAGCTGATTACTTAATTGATAACAACTGTTAAATTATACCCTGATACACTATATTCTTAATTCATATAAATAAATTATATATAATTTGTAACATTTAAAACTTTTTCAATTTATTTTTGTAAAATCTTTTTTTATTTTTTTTTTTTGTTTTTAAGAAAATGCCACAATCTTTTAACAAATTAAAGAAATATTAAATTACAATGAAAATACATAAGAAATAAAATAATGGTTTTATAATTAATTCCAATTTTTTTTAACCTAAAATATGGGTTGATAAAATTGGGGGTTAGCAATTGATGTGGACTAATGATCCAGGGAAGTTTTTTTGACCCAAATTCCACCAAGATTATTTAAAGCATCCAAAATTAAAAATGGAAAAAAAAAAGTTATACTGTTATTTAATGTTGGGTGTTTAATATAATATTTTATAATCTAATGGTTTTCCTTATTCTTTTGATTTGTTTTTATAAATTTTTTCTATTATTTATATCATAGAATAAAGAATTTAATTAGATTCTTAATGATTCATTTATTCTTTTGCCCAAAATAGATTTTAATACCAAAAAAAAAAATTAAAATTTATTTTTTTATAATTTTATTTATTTTTTTATTTTTTTTAAATTGATTTTTTAAAAAATTTTTATTTTTTTTTAAATTAATTTTTCATTGTATTAAATAAATAAAAAAAATAAATAATCATTAACTATAAATAATGGATTTAAGAGAATATATTAAAGTTACAGAGTTGGATAAACAATTACCAATCAGTGAAGAGGACATTAAAGAAATAGAAAAAGAAGATATTTCATGGTTAGAAGAAATCTTCAAATCATTACCACCATCAACTGTCGACGATGACCAGTTTAACAAATATTATAATTTCACAGTACCAAAATTGGGAGAGGGTGGTTCATGCAGTTTAAAAACAGAGTTTGAACCATTTGATTTAACTTCAATTTTAGGTGAAAGAACAACCGAGTCTGATTTACAATTATGGAGATTAAATCAAGTTATTGAAAAACTTCAATCAATTTCAAATGTTGATTGGTTAGGTATTTATAAAAAAATTAATTATAAAAATTCAGAAAATAATAAAGAAGATGGGTAATTATTGATATTTTAATTTATTTTTAATTTATTGAATGTATTTTATTAAATTTTTTTTTTTTCCTTTTTTTTTTTTTTAATTTATAAATTTTTACTATCAAGTCTTTTAAAATTAGCCTATTATGGAGAATTTAGTAGAGCAATTTTCCCATTAACAGATTATTTCCAAACAATTAGTAACAACTCATGGGTTGGTATTAATGGTAAATCAAAGGTTATTCAAGTGTGTATTAAAAAGGGTTATTGTTTTTATTATTATTATTTTATTAATATTATTAATTTTTTTATAGAGTCTATCAACTTATGAAGGTGTATATTATAATTGTTCAGATAAGGTAAAGAGTGAAATCTGTATACCAATATTATTAAATAATAACGTTGTTGGCATTATTGATGCAGAAAGTTGGAAAGATAATCATTTTAGCTCAAAAATTCTTTTAAAAATTGTTTTGGTATCATTATTTATTTCAAAACACCTTTAAATAGACAATAATAATTTTGTGTGGTAATAATAAAAATTAAAATTAATAAAAATAATAGATTATAGCTAATTACCAAATTTAATGATTTTTTTAACAAGAGTGTTTTTTGTATGGTATTGTGTTTTTTATTGTATAATAGGAATAATGGAGTTGGGAATTTCATTGTTACCACCCAAAAAAATAATAAAAAAAGTAAAAAACCCCATTCTACTACCAATTAACACACCCATATAAAATGTATATAAAAGCACCCCTACATTTTTTTCAAATTTCTATTATTTAAAATAGTAATTTAATATAGATACTGGTGTTTTGTGTGTTGAAGTTACAATTTTACTTTTTTTATTTATTTTTTAATTTTATTTTTTATTTATTTTTTATTTATTTTTTTATTTATTTTTTTTATTAAAATAATATAAATAGGTATTTTTTTATTTTTTTTATTCAATTATAATTCTTCCATTTATTTACAAATAATAATAGATATTTTATATTAAAAAAAAAATGTCACAACCATGCAATTCAATTTTAGTTATTGGCGGTACTGGTAATACTGGTAGAAATGTAGTAAAGTTTTTAGAAAAGAAATCCCCAAATACATGTATCAAAGTTGCCTCAAGAGATGAAAAGAAATTCAAATCTCTTGGTTTTGGTAAAAATACCAAATTCCAAAAATTCGAGTTTAGCGATCCAAAAACTTGGGATGCTGCTCTTGAAGGTGTAGATCGTGTTTTCTTAATGGCATTACCATTAGATCCACACCCAGAAAACAATTGTGGTAAGTTTTTTTTTTGTTTTATATAAAAATTTAAAAAATATTAATCTTTTTTTTTTTAAACAATTTAGGTAGATTTATTGATAAGTGTAAAGAAAGAATGGTAAGAAAAATCTGTTTCTTATCCGTAATTAATGCTGAAAGATTCCCATTAATTAAAATTGAATCAATGCTTAAAAATTCAGGAATGGTAATTAGTTAAATTATTTTTTATTTTTAAATTTAAAACTATACTAATTTTTTTATTATATATAGATTTATTGTATCCTTCGTCCACCATTCTTTATGGAAAATTTAAGTGAAGGTTTTATGAAAGATGGCATCAAAGATGGTAATTTAGTTGCACCAGTCGGCCAACATGCTGTATCATGGATTTCAACCAGAGATATTGGTGAATGTGCTGCCAACATGTTACTTGAAGATAAGTTTAATGGTCAAATTCTCGAGATTACCGGGCCAGCTCCAATCAATTTTACTCAATTGTGTGATGTATTATCAAAACAACTAGGTAGACCAATCAAATTTACTGATGCAAGACCAGATGAATTCCATAAAAATTGTCTTAAGGGCGGACTTCCAGAAGGCTCAACTCAATATTTATCAGATCTCTACCTCGCAGTTCGTGATGATAAGGCAAATCGTGTATCAAAGAGTGTTCATCAAATTACTGGACACGAACCAATGGCATTTGAAACCTTTGTTTCTGAAGCTTTTTCAAAAACCTCAAAACCAGGAATGTAAAATTTATTATTTTATATTTTCAAATTAAGATAATAATTTAATTTTAAATTAAAAAATAAAATATAATCTTTAATCAATAAAATAAAAAAAAAAAATGATTACTATTATTACTATTATTATTATTATTATTATTATTATTGTTATTATTATTATTATAATTTAAAACTTTAGATTAAGTTCATATATGAACAACAGTTTATTAAAAATATAAATATAATAAAATAATGTGTTTGATTTAATTAGATAGTTCATTATCTAAATTTATTAAGGTTTTTGAATAAAGTATATAGATTGATTTAGTGTCATCCGAAATCGAAAGGTTACCGAATAATCTTATCTATAGATTGAAACTATAGAAATTCACTATTTAAAATAAAATATTTTTTTCTTAATTTTTTAACAACTATTTTTTTTATTTTATATAGGGGTTTATTTTTGATCTGATATTATAAAATAATCTAATCTTTTTTTTTTTTTTTTTTTAACTTAATTTTTTTATATTTTTTTAATATTTTTTTTAGGCGTGTACTTAATCATCAAACATCATGATTTTTTTTTTTTTCATTTATATAAACACCTATTCTCTATAACCACAACATCATCACCATAATGCTAATAGGTGATGTTAAAGTTTGTGATAATAACATTATATATAGTTATATTACGTAATGTACAATTCAAAAATTACTATATTAATCCATTTAATCGATTTTTATTTCTTTGATTTAATCATAGAAATGTTCTAATAAATATATAAACACAAAAAAATCATAATATTAAAACACTATTATTTTAACCTCCCCCCATTTTTTTTTTATTTTTTTTTTATATAACCCCCACCTAGTCAAAATAAATAAAATACATTGTAAATTTTTTTAGAGAGAGTGTATGGGTGGTGTGGGTTGGTTTTATTTTTTTTTTCTTCAAAAATTATCATCTAGTTTATGTGTAAGTTTTATACATATATATATTTTCTATTGAAAGTTAATGTACACACCACCCCATTTGATTGGGATATGTATATTAAAAAAGGAAGGGTAAATAACAATTATATATTTTTAAATTAAAATTGTTATTGTATTGTGTGTTTGTGTGAGCTTTTTTTTTAATAATAATAATATTTTATTAATTGACTACAATTGTAATAATTTCTTTTTTTTTTGTGTAGTTTAAAAATTGTATTTTTTTCAATTAATATTATTTGATTATTATATCTATTAATTTTTTTTTTTTTTTTTTTATTTTATTTAATTTTAAATTTTTTTTAAACTCATAATAAACTTCGTATTTCTTTTTTATTTTTTTGTTTTTATTTAATATTATAACCATATATATATTTATATCATAAATAAAATAAAAAATATTAATAAACAATAAATAATATTTAAAAAATTAAATCAAATAATAGTATTGTAAATAAAATTAAAAATGGGTAATAACGGTTCAAAACATCATAATACCAATCAATTAGAAAATATTAATAATGATTATAGTAATAATAATAAACTAAACGATATTAAAGAATCAAGTGATTCAATAAAGAACGGTGCAGAATTTTCAAACAATCAAGAGTCTACACAAGTACCTGAAATTCAAATTACTTCAATAGAAAATAAAGATTCAATAAATATTGCAAGAAGTGGCGATTTACCAGTTGGAGACTCACCTGTTATCGAACCTAATGGTAAGCAAGAGGAAAAGGAAATTTTACCACCTCCACCAGTAGAAATAAATCATGACCAAGAAAAACCTTTAATTGTTGACAATGTAAATGAAGATTTGTTATCCACCATGAAAGTAGAAGAGGATATTTTACCACCACCACCACAAATTTTTGTAGAGCAAGTTTCTGATGAAAACGAACAAGAAAAAGAAAATGAAGATGAAGAGGGATCATCAAATAATAAAGAACAAAAAATTGAAAATGATGAAAATGGTGATATTAAAGTAGAAGTAGAAAGCTCTTTAGATGATAACAAATCTCCAGCAGTCGCACCAGTTAGAGTTACAAGAGAAAGATTCCAAACCAAAGCAGAGTCAGAGCTACTTAGTTTGTTTGAAAAAACCCCTATTGTAGATATTGCTGTAACTAGCGCATCTACACAACAAAATGAAGAAACTATAGAAGAAATTTTAGCATCAAATTTTTTCAACGATTCAAACAATTTTAGTTATAAGGATGTACCAAAAAGTCAAAAATCAATGACACTTTCTAGAAAAATTTATAACACTCTTACAAGAAAGAAATCAAAGAAAGTTAGTGATGGTTTTTCTACTGTAGTCAATAAATCACAAACAACTGGTGATATTGCTTCACTTGCCAGAGGTACTGAAAATGATAATGATGGAGAAGGTTCATCATCAAATGTAAATAATAATATTAATAATAGTTCAAATGATAGAAAATATAATACAATATCAATGAAAATGTCAACATTTAGAAAGAAGCTATTCCATTCTCAACAAGACCTTCATTCTAATTCAAATATGGAACAAACAAATGCTACTGAATCGCCAGAAGCTAATAAACAAAGTGAGGATAAAAAGAAAAAGAAATTCTTTAGTGGTTCAGAACTTTCAAATATTGGTTCAATGTTTTCAAGAGAAATGGGTCATGTATTTTTATTATCACCATCAGGTCCATCATATTGCAGCTATACTACTAGTGGTTTTTAGATATTAAACCAAATAATAATAATAGCTGAAATAAAATAATTAAAAATAATAATAATAATAATATAGAAATAGTTAATAATATTATGTTTTTTCAATAGTTGTTTTAATTTAAAATCCTTTTTTTATTTTAATAATATAAATAAAATTTGTAAATAATCTTTTTTATCAAATAATAGGCTTTATTAAAAACCATTTATTTCTCCATACTGTCCAAAAATAGATACAAATAATTATAATTCTTTTTTTTTTATTTATAGTTTTTTTATAGTTTTCTAAAAATGACTAAATTCTTTACCAGCAAATTTTATTTTATTTCCATTTGATAAAATTTCTGTTTCTTCAATTTTCATTAATCGATTATACTTTGCAAGTCTTTCAAATCTGCATGGAGCACCACTTTTGATTTGACCAGTACCTAAGCCAACAACCAAATCGGCAATGAATGAATCATCAGTTTCACCTGATCTATGGGAAACCAAGCATCCCCATCCTGCACCTTTTGCTAAATTTGCAGCTTCTATTGTTTCAGAGAGAGTACCAATTTGATTGATCTTTAATAATAATGAGTTGCATGTTTTTTCTTTAATTGCTCTTTTAATTCTCTCTGGGTTGGTGCACAACAAATCATCACCTATAATTGGAACTCTTGAAACTGAAGTAAACTTTTTAAAGCTACTCCAATCCTCTTCACCAAATGGATCCTCAATAAAAACAATTGGGTATTGTTCAATAAATTTACTATACATATCTGCTAAAGCATCAGGCGTTACTAATGATGATTTACCGGTACCGGCTGCTTTCTTTTTGAAATCCAAGTCATAGTTATTTGTCTTTTGATCCAAAAATTCCGATGCGGCAGAGTCAAAACCAATCTTTACTTTACCGGTATATCCAGCCAAGTCAATTGCATTTACTAAAATATCAAAAGCATCTTTAATATCCAATATTGGAGGAGCAAAACCACCCTCATCACCGACATTTGTTGCGTCTAAACCATAACGTTTTGAAATTACCTCTTTTAATACATGGTAAATCTCTGAGCCATATCTTAGAGCTTCTGCAAAACTTGGTGCACCTAATGGAACCAACATAAACTCTTGAATTGGTAATGGATTACCTGCATGCTTGCCACCATTAATAACATTAAAACATGGTACTGGTAAACGAATGTTTGTACCAGCCAACTCTGAAATGTATCTAATCAAATTTATAAAATTATATATTGATATAAAATAAATAGAACAATATATAATTTATTGATACATACCTATAAAGTGGAACTCCTTTTTCACAAGCAGCAGCTCTAGCAACAGCCATGGAAACCCCAACTATTGCATTTGCACCCAATTTCGATTTATTTTTAGTTCCATCCAATTTTATCATGGTATTGTCGATTTCGACTTGATTTAAAACATCTTTACCAAATAGTGCCTTTGAAATAATATCCTCAACATTTCTTACAGCATTTAAAACACCTTTACCCAAATAACGACTTTTATCACCATCTCTTAGTTCGAATGCCTCATTAATACCTGTTGAAGCACCACTTGGTACCTTTGCAATAAAGGTTTGTCCTTTGTTTGTAAATAACTCTACCTCTAATGTTGGATTTCCTCTAGAATCTAAAATTTCTCTTGCTTTAATTGATTTAATGGTACTCATTATAAATATTTTTTAAAGAAATAATAATAATAAAATAAATATTATAATTGCAAAAAAAAAAAAAATTTATAATGAGATACCAACACCTATCCACTTCATTTTTACTATTTATTTAAAAAAATATTATTATGTATATATTCCCACACCCCAATTTTTTTTTAACACATCCAAATTATTTAATTATTATATTATTATTTATAATTTTAATGTTTTTTTTCTTAATAAATATTAAATTAAACAATATAACCTTTTAAAAGAAAAATTATAGTGCGTATTTACAATTCCAGTTTAAAAATATTATCTGGTTTATTTATCTATTTTTTATTATTTATCATCATTCTGGTTTATTTTTTTTGGTTTGTTTTTTCGCACAATTCTGTGTATAGTAAATAATTAATTTAATTTAAAAAAAAAAAAATAAAGAAAAAAAGATATTAATTTTTTTTAAATATTTTTTACCAGACATTTCGAATCGGTTTTTATAAGTCGTATTTTTATATGAAATTTAAGGATGACCAGTGGATAAAATTAACTTATCATGACACTTTTGAAAACATTAATATTGCAAATTTATAAATAAAAATAATACTATTTTTTTTGTTTTTTTTTTTGTTTAATATTATTTTAATAATAAGGTACAAAGAAGGAAACGCAACACAAACAAAAATTAAATTTAATTTTTTTTTTTATTTATTTTTTTATTAAATTTTTTTTTTTTTTTTTTTAATATAAAAAAAAAATAAAAAAAAAAATTCATTTTTCGTGATCATTATTCACTACACGCACTATCATACACACCTTGTCACATCTGTCTAATAATAATATTTCTGTAATATTTTTATTGTATAATTTTTCTTTTTCTTTTTCTTACTTTTTTATTTTTTCATACACCAATTTAATAAAATTTTTAATTTTTATTTTTTTTATCCGAAAAAATAACCTCGTTAATCTCTTATAATAATTTTTTTTTTTGTAAAATAATATAAATTTTTTTTTTTTAAAAAATAATAATTTATAATAATAAATATATAATAATTGTTTTTTGTTGTTAAATGGTAAATTGGAAATTTTGGCAAACAGGTGATGAATCTAATGAGTCATCACCATTAATAAATCGTCAACAAGAGCCAGTTTCAGAACCAATCCCAACAAATATACCATCACAACCATTAGGAGTTAGTTCATCAATTTTACGTAACAGACAAACACATGAAGAATATGTAATTGATAGCCCACCATTAAGTCAATCAGTAGATAACATATCAACTATTAAACAACAGGGACCATTGTTTGAAGAAACACCACAAACATTTAGTAGTTTTTTTGATAAGTTACAGAAAAAAAATACAGTTATAAATAGTAGTGGAACAGACTATGTAAAAAAAGATATTAATAGCAATAATTATACCAATAATAATAATAATAATAATAATAATAATAATAATAATAATAATAATAATAATAATAATAATAATAATTATAATAACAATAATAATAATAAAGATTTTTCACAATCTTCCTCATCATCATCATCTCATGTTCCTCAACAACAATATTATCAAAATTCAGATTCAAGATCATCTTCATTTAGCTTCAACAATTATAATAGTGATGATAAATATGCTTTTATTAAACAAAAATTAAAAATCATTAAAAAGAGAACACCATATTATATACCAATTATGTCATGGTTACCCAAATATAATACTGCTAATTTAATTGGTGATGTTACTGCAGGTGTTACAACATCAATTATGTTAGTGCCACAATCATTAGCTTATGCTATACTTGTCGGTCTACCACCAGTTTATGGTTTATATACCGGTTTAATGCCATTGTTAATATATGCTATCTTTGGTACATCCAGACAACTTAGTGTTGGTCCAGAGGCTTTGGTTTCTCTCATTGTCGGTACTACACTTGCTTCTATTAGTGATGCCTCTGATGTTCCATTGACAGAGGCAGAGCTTATTGTTTGCGCAAATATTATTGCATTTTTAGTAGGTATAGTGTCATTGGTTTTAGGTTTACTTCGTTTTGGTTTCCTTTCAGAGGTACTTTCAAGACCACTCATTAGAGGTTTCATCAATGCAGTTGCTTTTACTATTTTAATTGAACAATTGGATACATTACTTGGTTTAGCATCAGTTTCTGAAAGTGGTTGGCGTAAATTGCCAATTATTTTCAAACATTGGTCAGAAGTTAATTCACTATCTGCAATAATGAGTATTTCTTCAATTGTTTTATTATTAATTTTAGCAGTAAGTATTTAAATTAAATATAAAATAATAATATTAATAATAATAATATTAATAATAATAATAATAATAATAATAATAATAATAATAATAATAATAATAATAATAATAATAATAATAATAATAATATTTAATTCTTTTTTTTTAAATATAATATTAATTTCATTCTCTTTTTTAATTTTTTTTTAGCAAATTAAAAAAAGATTCTGCCCAGAAATTAGAACTAGAATTCATCATCATATTTTATTTTTTATACCATCAATTTTAGTAGTTGTTGTTATTGGTATTTCAGTTAGTGCAGGATTAAAATTATGTGATAAAGGTATTGTCTGTTTATCTAAAGTTGATACAAGTTTCCCAGTACCAACATGGCCAAAATTAAATCGTTGGGAATTAGTTAGTCAATTGTTTAGTCCAGCTTTGTTCATTAGTATCGTCGGTTTTGTAGAGTCAATGGCAGTTTCAAAGAATTTTGCAACCAAACATAATTATCAAGTTTCAACCAACAGAGAGTTAGTTGCAATTGGAGCATCAAATATTTTTGGATCATTTTTCTTAGCATATCCAATTTATGCCTCAATGACACGTTCAGCAGTAAATGATAAGGCAGGTGCAAAAACTCCATTAGCAGGTTTCTTTACATTTGTTGTTGTGTTATTTGCTCTACTTTTCTTAATGCCAGTATTCCAATTTTTACCAAGAGTAGTAATGAGCTCCATTATCTTTGTTGCTGCTTTGGGCCTTATAGAGATTCACGATATTTTATTCCTTTGGAAACTTAGAGCATGGATCGATTTATTGTTGTTCTCTGCTACTTTTATCTGCACATTTGTATTTAGTGTCGAAATTGGTTTAATGGTTAGCATTGGTGCCTCCATTCTTTTGGTCATTAGACAAAGTTCAGCTCCTCATTTTACAGTGTTAGGAAGATTACCAGACCAACCAAACAAATATAAAGATATTATTATTTTCCCAGATGCTAAACAAGTCGAAGGTGTTTTAATTATTCGTTTCGAAGAATCACTCTATTTCGCTAATATAGGCCAAGTTAAAGAAATTCTTTTCCGTATTGAAAATATGGGCAATGCATTAGCACATCCATCAGAAGCTTTACCACAAGATCAGAGATCACCATTGTTGGGTATTGTATTTGATATGCGTAATATTCCAATCATCGATGCCTCTTCAACCCAAATCTTTTATGAAATGGTAGAGCAATACTTAAAACGTAACATCAAAATTTGTTTTGTTAAATTAAGAGATTCACAAAAGAAAAATTTCATTAGAGCTGGTTTCGTCGATTTAATTGGCACAAGTTCTTTCTTTTCTTCAACTCATGATGCTGTAAACAAGTTAACTCAAAGTTTTAAACAATCAAATTTATCTTATTCATATTCTTCATATAACAATTATAATAATAATAGTAATAATAATAGTAATAATAATAGTAATAATAATAGTAATAATAATAGTTTAAATAATAGCTTTGGTCATTCTAATGCAACATTAGTAAATTATAATAATAATAATAATAATAATAATAATAATATTGGGTATTATAATATTGATAATAGTGATAATAATAGTAATGGTAGTAATAATGAAAATATTGATATTGTAGATAATAATGAAAATAATAATGAAAATGATAATAATAATAATGATAATAATAATGATAATAGTAATAATAATGATAATAATAATGACACCCAAAATAGTGATATATAGATACAATAAATATATAAATATAAAAATAAGAATATCTTTAATGATGATTCTTATTTGTTAATTTTTTTTTTTAATTAATTCTAAAAAAGTTTTTATGTACATTTATTTTATTTCTTTGTTATTTTTATTTATCATCTTTATCTATTTTATCGTTCCTAAAATAATTTTGTTTTAAAACATTAGTAAATCTAAAAAAATATTTGTTTTTGTGAAATTAAATAAAAATTTACCAGAATAAAAAGAAACAGCCAACATATGATGCTAAAGGAAGTAATGGTAAGAATGATACACTTTTATTAAAACCATATGAGTTTTGATATGATAATGTATAGATTAATGAAATTGGTTCTGCTACTAAAGATAACAAACAACCCATTTGAAAACGGGTTTTAAACCTTGAGCTATCATTCATCATTACTGTTGCTAATAATACACCTATAGTTATTTGAAACTATATTAGTAATGATTTTGGGTGTGTTTTAATCAAAAGTACACTTACCGGTTCCCCAAAAAGGTGATGTTAATAATGCACCGCCATATATAAAATTTGTAACTCTTAATAAAGTTTCATGTGTTTCTACCATTGTTTTGTTATAAAATTTTATTTTTAATAAAAAAAAAAAAAAAAGAAAAATATTATCTATCAAATTAATAAATTTAAATAAAAAAAAAAAAATTTAATATATAGTTTTTTTTTTGTGTTTTTTTTCTTTTTTATTTCAGAAAAAAAGATTTTTTATAAAATCTTTATTAAATATTTTACAATTATTTATAGGTAAATTATTGTCATTATTATTTTGGGGATTTATTTTAAATAATTGATAAAAGCTGAATCTTATATATATTAATTTTATTTTATTTTTTTTTTAATTTTTTTTTTTTTTAAACTATTGTATAAAAGTAAGGATAATTGTTGTTTTATAAAAAAAAAAAAACTAAAATTATTTATTTAAATAATTAGTAAAAAAAAATGGGACAAATAAGAATCAACACCAATTTAAAATAGAAGAATTAATGCATTCCACCACTTGTAAACAAAACCGCTTTAGTATTATCTTAAATGTGTATTAACAAAATTTTTTAAAAAAATAAAAAAAACCAAACTTTTTTTTATTGATCAGTTTGCTGGGAAAAAGATAATATTAGCAAAAGTGGTTTCATCTACAGATTTAAAATCATTTTGATCATTTTATTCTTTCAATACCAAAAGAAATAAGTATTAGGTACTTAAATATTGTGTTTTTGAATACTTTCACCAATCAAGTCATAAATGAAATTTTTTTATCAATACTTGATCCTTCACCCCATTGATTGAGTTATCAATGACACCTACATTTGAAGAGGCAAAGGTAGTACTCCAAACTGCACTCATCCAATCATACCAAAAATACTGAATAGAATTAACAAAGTAAGTGCATGAAAAAATCTGTTTTGGTTTTTTGATCTTTGTTCCATTTGGAGTTAATATCTCCAACATTTGTTTTATTTAATCATAATATTTTTATTTTTATTTTTTTATATAGAAAATTATTTTTTAATATACATTTATTTAAATTTTTCTTTTTCTTTTTTTTTTCTTTTTTTTTTTGGTGGATAATAATCCTGTTTTACTGAAATTTATTAAATTTATCTTTTATCTGTTTATTCCTATGAAAAAATTTTATTAAAATGTGTATTATATTAAATTTTTTATATAGATATTATCTTTTTTATTTCTTACTCATAAAGCTTCATTCCTGTAAAAAATGTGGTTATTGGTATCAATGGCATTAAAGCTACTTTTTTATTAAACCCTATTCTTCTTTGATAGCCTAATGAAAATAATAATACAAATGGAGTGGATGATAATGATATCAAGTTGGAAATATATAATGGGGGAACACCATGAATATCTTCCAATGTGATTGCCGTAAACAAACACCCTACAAACCATAGAGGTGATGTTATTAATAAACCACCATTGATTACATTGGATAATATTGGAGGTATTTTATTTATCATAGTTTATTTATAAAAAAAAAAAAAAAAGAAAAATTTTAAAAAAAAAAAAAATAAAAAAAAAATAAAATTTTTTTTATAATTTCTTTATTGTTTTTTAGAAAAAATATATTTATTCCTTTCAAAAGCATATAAAATAAATTAAATAAAAAAAAAACATTTTAAACAATTTTAAAATAAAATATGGCTTAGTTTATATCCATTCTTTATTTTATTTTTTGTGTTTATTTTATTTTATATAAAATACTCTTTTTTTATATTTATATTTTATTTGATATTTTTGCAATCTGAGCAACACTTTTCAGTTAAATAAGAACAAATATCACTAAATTCATCATGAGAGTTTGATAGCCTTGAGGAGTTCTTTTTTAATGATATTAAACTAAATTCTTTAGCAAATTTCTAAAAAAAAAAATTAATACATTTAATTTAAAATAAATATTTAAAAAATAAAATATCTTACATTTATATCTTCTTCTGTAATATTTGAAGGAAGGTCATTTTTATTACCAACCAATAAAACTTTAATGTAGTTATTTGGGTCATAGACCTTTTTAAAGTTGTTATACCAATTTCTGCATGATATAATTGATGATTCAATGTTGCAATCATAAACTAAAATTATTCCAAAATCACAAAAACAATTGAAGCTTAGTTTATTTTCAATTGCTTTTAATACTTCTTGTGGTAATGGGGAATCTAAATTTGCTTCAAAGAAATTTGGGTGTGAGTTTTTAAGATTGGTTTTATTTTTAATGATTTTTATTAATGAGGTCTAAATAAAAAAACAAAAGTTAATATAAATTAAAAAATATAAAATAATTATATTATAATTCTATCTTACCTTTCCAACATTTTTATCACCTAAAACAATATAATTGAGTTGTTTCTTTTTAATTATTTGGAAATCTGGATCTGAAATATCTGTGTTTAGTTTAACATTATAGTTGATACGAATTTTTTCTATCTTTGGGTTTCTATTGGCATCTAAAATTCTAAGTGAGGGCATTGAATAAAATAAATCTATTAACTCTAAATTTGCACAATCATTAATTACTAGTCTTTGAATTTTATTTGGTGGTATCTGGCTTTCATCTTCTAATGTTATAAGTTGGTTTATATCAATTAATCCCATTTCAAAATTGGTGTTTGTAAAGAAAGTTATACGTTTGATAGTTTTCCATCCACTAATATTTAAATATAGTAACTCTGGTGTGATTTTTAATAAGTAACCTAAAGATAAACGAGTTAATTTTTCCGAATTTGTTAAATCTAAAAATTGAATGTGAGAGAAACTTAATTTCTTTATGAATGAATCTGTAAATAGAGAGTTGTGGATTGAACAGCTTTCAATACTTGAAAAATCAAATCTAAATTTCTTTTCAAATTCCGAGTATTGCTTTTTGGTTAGTTCATTACAGTTGATGGTGTTTAGCATTTCAAAACTATTAGAAACACGGTTTGCATCCGGAACACTTCCTATATTTGATGAGTTTGATCTTAACAGAATTTTTTCATTCATATTTTTTACATCCTGCTTTAATTTGTAAATTTCTTTTAAGTGATTTAATGCAATTGATGGTTGATTTTTAATTCTAACTGATTCCCCATATAAATCTTGATTTGGGATATTTAAAACCTTAACTATGTTTATTAAACTGAGGTTATTTTGAATATGATTATTAATATTACTTGAGTTTTTATTTTGGTTTGCAAAAGCGAGGGTTGCTTTAAATCTTTCTTCTAAAGTTTTTAAATTTGGATTATCAAAAATGGATTGGTATTTCTTTGCTACAAAAGGATCAACTATTTTTGGGAATAGATCCATAAATGTGTTTGTTATTGAATATTTGAAACAATACTGGATAGTTAAAAGATTATTAAAAATTTGTTGAATCATATTTGTTGTAAAGAATACTCTGACAATGCATGCATTATTTTGGTAAAGTGATTGTAATTCTTCTTCTGGTAAGAGTGTTGAATATCTATCGTGAATATAAGTTAATTTTTCTAACCAATCCTTTAAAAATTCAAAACAGTTTAAATTTAAAAATTGTTGTTTAACTGAATCTGGGATTTTATCTTTCATCATATTTAAATTGAATAGTAATGATTTCATTTGTAGCTTCTTCTTTTGTTCATTTCCTTTAAATGATTTGATTATTGAACTTTTTTCATTATCTACAACATAAGGTGGAACAAAGCAATGATCATTATCAATAGGTACCAAATATCTTCCATTTTCGGTTAATAATAAATTATCATCTAATGTTGTTGTTAAATAAAATATGTAATTAGTAAGTATATGTTTATAGGCTTAGTTTAAAACGTAGCATAAAGTAATAATTTTTACCTTTTTGATCTTCTACAGTTAATAGCATTGATGAAATTATTAAAATACCATTGTGGTGTTGATCTAAAATTGATTCATTGATTTCTGATGGACCACCCGACGATTTATTACCCCAAATATCTGAAACCAATTTTCCATTTACAGCTAAAGATAATAAAACTGGATATGATTTCTTTAATATTGGGTCATAGAATAAAACCAATTCTGAAAATGGCATATTTTTAACACCTAAACCTCTCATGAATTCTGCTGAGGCAAATTCATAACCTGGAATTTCTGGATATTTTTTAAAGTACCAAATGGGATCTGTTTCTGGATACCATGATACATCTTTTCTACCATATTTATTTCTTCTAATAAATTTACCATCTGCAGAGAATAAATGGTCATGAATATTTTGTGGTAAAAGTCTTTTTCCAAAGAATGAACCTTTAATTTCTCTTGTTTGTCTTGGGAATAGTTGCTTTGGATTTTCCCATTCATCAGAAAACCACTCTTCGATTATTAAGATCCAGTTAAGTTGAAGGTTTGGGTTATCTTGGGCAATTTGTTTAAATATTGGTTTGAATTTAGTGTTGAAAATATTGATTTGATTTTGGTTTTTTAAATGCTTTGAAATAAGACGATATAATTCAATTATGGATCTGGGCTGTGAAAAATGGGTAGCTCTAATTTGTTGCAACAATGTAATTTTATTATAAATAACATTTAATGGAACTTTTTTAGAGTCTAAATGGAAATGTACCAATATCTCTTGAAAAACTGATTCTGCTAATTTAAATCTATCTATATCAAATTTTAATAATAATTTTTGAGGAGATACATAATCATAAAGATTTAAAGATGAATTGGTTCTTGATTTTGCTAAAATATTGGCTGAAAATGATGATGAATGGGATTTGCAAATACTACCACCAGTCGAGTTTTCACTGGGTTGTGGATTTTGGGGTTTAAATGAAAAGCTTGAAGATTTTCCGTGTGAAATTTTTGCATGTTTATCATTTGTGTTTGATTGATTATTGCTATTGTTTATTGTAACTCCTAAAGTTTTATTTTTACTTGATTTGATTTTTCCTGGGCTTGAGGATAAATTATTATTTAATTTTATTATTTTATTATTGTCTTCGAATGAGGTTATTGTTATAATTGGTACAAAATTTGATTTTTTTGATATAGTTTCATTATTAGTTAAATCTTTAAAACAGACAAATTGTAATGGATAGACTTTTAAAAATAAATCAGAGAATGTACTATTGCTATTTTTCTTTAGTTGATTCTGTATGGTTTCAAATCTTTTTTGAACAGTTTCAATGGTTTTTCTATTTAGTTTAATTGGTAGGTTGAATTTTAAAAATAACTCCTCAATACAAATAATTTTAGCTGAGGTTTTGGTTGGAGAGGATGATGGAGAGGATGAAACTGATGAATTGATTGATAATGCTGATGTTGATGATGCTGATGATGATAAAGAAGACTCCTCTTCATTGATTTTCTGTTCATCTTGTTTGCTTTGTTGTCTTTGTTGGGATCTTTTTAATGATGATGAAAGAAATGGTTGAGAATCTTGATTAATAAATTTTATAGTTTTTAAAAGATTCGAAAAATTATTATTAAACTCTTCTAATTTGGTTAACCATTGAACAATAAGAAATTGTGAGTTTATGTTGCAAATATATTTTTGAAATCTCGATGGTACTGTTTTATCCATTTGTGGTAGTTTTAAAATATTTAATTTCGAGAATAAGTTATTTTCACTTTCATCAGGGCTATTATTATTATTAAATATAATTTCATCATCATCTTCAAAATTTAATTGATCATTTTTAATTGAAATTAGAGTATAAGATTTTGGTATATAGTTGGATGATTGTAATGATGAACAAATTGAAATTGGTGCTATAAGTGGGTGTGGTGTTAGCAATGATAGTGTTGAGGTTGGTAATAAAGGTGGGGGAGATGAGCTAATAGATGGGGGAAGAGGTGGTAACGATGTTGTTAAGGTAGGTGGGGATGAGCTAATTGAATGTATATTATTTATATTTTTGTTTTGAAGGTTTACATGGGGACTAATACTACCACTGGAATGGTTGGTTTGATTTGCATCATCCAATTGGACCATTTGGAAATGATTTTCTTTAGGACAAATTAAAAGAGTTCCAAATACTTGTTCAGCAAAGGAAATAATACTAATATCTGTTGGAACAATACTATTGCTACTATTTGAAGTATTTAGTTGAATTTTAGATGGAGTTGAAAGAGATGGGTCATATTCGAATTTTCTGCCATCAACACCCCAGAAAGCCTGTGTATAAAATAACTGTGGTTTTGTAAAGTGGTCATCAATAAAAGAATTATCAATGTAAACTACCAACAAAGAGGTTGGAGCAAATGGAATATTTAAAAGTTGATATAATTTATTAACTGTTATATCTTTACCGAAATCTGCCAAATTTGTTTTATTGAAATAAATTGATTTAGTTTGTTTCCAAAACATTGAGGATGATTGTATGTGTGGAGAGCCAGGTGTAGAGCACTGAGAAAGATTAATTGATGGGGAAGTAGATGTTAAAAATGGTGATGAATTAGATGATGGAGATCCGTTATTATTATTATTATTATTATTACTTATGGAACTGTGTAAAAATGGTGAGTTTATTGGAGAATTATTATCAAAAATAAATGGTGAAAAGGATTTATCATTATTTAATGGCTCTAAGTGTTCGTTTAAATTTAGTATCTTGAGTGCAGTTGATCTATTTATTCTATAAAATGGACGTGGGAAAGATTCACTACTGATTGTTGCCTTATTACCCTCCATTATATCATTTAAATCTCCGATTTTGCCACAATCTAAATATTTAATAATTTGATCTATAAACTCGGAATAGTATTGCTTTAGTTGAATAACTGAGAATAATAAGTCTTTTATCCATTTTTCATTTTGGTCAGAATCATTATTTTGTTGTAAATGTGACTGTAATGCAGAGGTTGAAGTTTGTTGTTGATTTCCCAATGAGGTTTGAATTGATTGTAATGACTGTAAGGTCATTGGCTTTAAAGTATTATTTTGTTGTTGTTGCTGTTGTTGCTGGGTTTTTAAGAATCTAATTTGTTGCAATGTTTTTTGATGGCTTGCTAAAGTATCAACAACCTCTTTTAATTGTCTAAAGCATTCATTATCTCTTGTAAACTTATCATGATAGTCACAGCTAATATTATCTACGCTGGTTATATAGATTTCTGGGTCATCTAGTTGGTTAATAAAATTCCATGCCTCCTCTAAAAAGAATTTTGATTGATTTAAAAAACTACTTTGAAAACTTGTTTTTAATCTATAAATAACCTCTCTTTTCACATCTATTCTTGCTTTGCATAATCTAATAATTTCATTTCCTAAATTATTATTTATGTTATCATCTTTAAATAAAAAAGTTAATATTAAATTTGACTATTTATTAAGTGTATTTTTAATTTATACCTACTCATTTTTTTTGTTATTGTTTTTTTTTTTAAAATTATAAAATTTTTTTAAAATATAAAATTAATTAATAATGAATAAATATAAACAAATTGATTATAAGATAAATAAATTAATTAATATATGTAAAATAAAATACAATAAATATACTATTATACAAAAAAAAAATTATTTTTAAAAAATAGAAAAAAAAAAAAAAAAAAGGCTAAAAATTATTTGAAATAAACAATCTTAGCAAATTAATTTATTTATAACATTCAAACAATTATAATAGTGTTAAAGAAAAATGTGTTGTGTTGTAGTGTTGATTAAGTGGAGCGAGTTTAAGTGGTGTGATTAAGATGTGATTGTAGTTAATAAAAAATTTATTTTATATTACTATAATTTGTTTTTTTATTATTAACTATTATTATTAGTTTATATATTTTATTAATATTTATTTCTTTGATTACAGAGAGGTTTACAAAAAAAAAAAAAAAAAAAAAAAAAAAATTTCTTTCCATCTATAATCATTTTTATTTTTTTAATATTAATATCGAATTTATTTAAAAAAATTGTTTTTTATTGGCTAATTTTATAATTATTTTTATTGTGTTTTGTGTGTGTGTTTGTATGTGTGAAAAAAATTATAATTTTTTAAATATGCTGTGTGGATCGAGGGGGTTTTTTTTTATATATATGTTGTGGGTTGTCAGTTTTTTTTTTTTTAATATTTTTAGCGCTAACATAAGTATAGTTAATTTATTTCAACATTTTCAGTTAAAAATTTTATTTTTATTTTTATTAAAATTGATTGATATCTTTTTTTTTTTTTTTGAATAGCAAAAATAAAAATAAAAATAGTTAAAAATAAATAAAATAAATAAAAATAAATCAGATGAAATTTAAATTATTGTTATATAAGCTTTAGTATTTAAGTGTAGGTGTGAGATAGTTGTGTTTTTTATGTTAAAAAAGATAAATTAATCCCCGTACAAACTTTTTTTATTTAATTGGATAAAAATTAAAGTGTTATTGTCTTTATTTTTTTTATTTTTTTTGTTTAGTGTGTCGAGTGGGTTTAGAGTGTTATTGAGTTTTTGTGTTATTGTGTTAGGGGTGGGTTTATGTGAATAATATTTGTCGAAAATAAAAAATAAATCATTTAAAACTATTTTTAACCATGATAATATATGTATATTAGTAATAATGTAAATATTAAAAAGATAAAATTAGATTTTTTTTTAAATATAATAAAACCTTTGTTTTTAAAAAATTAATCTTGATGCGCTTTGAAAAAATAAATGGAATCGATAATCTGAAAAAATAAAAAATAAAAATAAAAATTTTAAAAAAAAAATTTTATAAAAAAAAAAAAAAAATCATAATAATTTTTTTTTTTTTATACTTTGTAAAATTACTCATACGTTTAAACGCATATATACCCAAAATATTATTTTAAAATAATATGAAAATAAAATTTATAAATTCAATTATATTTTTTTATTTTTTTTTAAATATCATTAATTGCTATGAAATTACCAATACAGAATATGTTTTAAACAAAGAAATAAGAATATTTGGGAAGGATTTAGACAGTTTTCAATATTTAAAAATAGGTTACTTTTTACTAGATACAATCGAAAACAATTCCACATTTATTAGGGCCTCGATTCCATCCAATACAGAACCAGGTCCACTTTTTATTTATATTAATGGTGAAACCATTCAAAAAGAGTTTACACCCATCTACCCAGTAATTGGTGCCGTTCTTCCCAATGTAAATGTAAAAGAAGATGATTCAGTAATGATATCAGGTCAATTTATCAGTGCGATTCAGTATGGGGGTACTCCAACCACCATCGAATTAGAAACCATTCCACCAAGAACTTTTAAATGTGTATATAAAATTAATAACCCGGATCCAACAACTGTTCAATGTAATCTTCCAAAGTATTCGGGAAATTTTCAAATTAGATTCAAAAATGAATATCCACAAGATTATTTATTGATTCAATATACTGGTCCTATAGTAAAATCGTCCACTTCGCTATACTATGGTGAAGGTGGTTTGGTGCAAATCGAAGTTTCAAACTATGATATTCAAAATATAGAAATTACAATCGGTGGTCAAAAATGTACAGATCCAAAAGAATTGGCCTCAAATAAATTAGTTCAATGTAATTTCAATGCTTTAGTAAAGCCAAGTGAAGACGGCTTGGGTTTACCAATTAATGTTACAAGTTATGGTGTATCTGGTTCAAATAATGTATTTTTATATAAAAAGGTTTATTCATGTCCAAATAATTGCACAAACCCATCCCAGGGAACATGTAATATCGAAAATGGTATCTGTAGTTGTGCTCAAGGCTGGGGTGATTTAGACTGCTCTTTAAAAGGGGATATTAAGTACAACCAAACCGAGCCCCCATCTGTAGGCGAAGGTGGTGAAAATATTTTAAACTCAAACGAAAATAGAAACTTTACTGTGGCAATCAATTATATAAGAGAAGTAGATATCACTAACCAACCAATTAAACTCTTTAGTTTCAAAAACATCAATTGGAGCGAGCCAAAGAAATTAGACGAAGCATCAACTTTTTTAACTGGTCATTTTAATGATAGCGATATGGTTATAGAATTAAAAGTTACCTATTTTAAAGAAGCAAACGATAGTGTATATTTTGCAGGTGAAAAAATGTATATTTCCGAAAACTCTTTAAAAAACGAAATTAAAATCACAAACTATACATTGGACTCACCACTAAACTCACTAGAAGTTATATATCTTTCAACAACTCAAATCAAAAAAGTTATAGATTGCAATGGTAAAGAAGTGGACGAAGAAAGAAATATTATTAAAGACGAAACACCAGGAGATTCAATAAATTGGTATCAAATCAAAGTGGGCTCCTCCATTTTAAACGGTAGATTTTCATCAAGATTAATCGTAGATTCAAAATACTCTGTTACACAAATTTCAATTTTAAAAGAAACGGATCCACTTTACAATGATACCGATCTTTTTTCAAATAACCAAACCTATAATATATTAACAGCTATAAAAACACCATCTTTTAAAAATGAAATAATAATTGACCCAAATTTTTCTTCACTCATAGAGATTAATGATAAAAACAATTGCAAAAATGAAGATTTCGAAAAATGGAAAATAGCAGTCATTGTAGTCGTAGGAAGTTGCGCAATTTTAATTCCAGTTATTGTAGTAATAGTATATAGATATAAAATAATATTAAAATATAAATTATCAAATGTTTCAACTAAAATGAGCAAAAGATAAATAAAAAATAAAAATATTTAAAATATATTGGTTTATTACTAATACAACATTATTTTTATTTATTACTTTTTGCTATCATTGTTATTATAGTCATTATTGGGTTAAATTAGTGTTTCTTTTCTTTTTTTTCTAAATTAATATCAAATGCCTTTTTGAAAAATTCGTATGTTACAAAGGTAATACCATGGGATGGAATAGATTTGGCAAAATTTGGCATGATACCTTTATATAGACCTTTTGGACCTTCTTTTGAAATGATTTTTTTCATACCGTCAAATAAACCATTGTACTTTTCTGGATTTGCAATGGTACCACCAGTAATTAGTCTACATTTGATAACATGGAATGGATAACCAACCAATTGACCGCAAACTGACGATGCTGAGGCACAGAGTAATAGCTGAGTTGGTGTTGGGAATTCTGCACCAGTTCTTTTTACGACTTCAAATTTTAAAAACTCGTAAACCATCATATTGACACCGCTGTGTGGAATTGTTGATACAATAGATGCACCTAAACCACGGTAGAATGGTTTGATTGAGCCTTCGCTTTGTGCAACTTTTTTGAAACAATCAATGATACCGCTATAAGTACCGGCTGGTTCAGCTGATAAACGCATACGAACACACTCTAATGGAAATAATGAAGTGTGTGAAACAATACCTGCAACGGCACCACTTACAAATCTCTGTGCTGATGTTAAATCTGCGTCTGAAGCTGCAAATAATCTTTTGATATATTCATAAGTTGCAAACTTTACTGCACTTTCTGGTGATACTTTTAAAATATTGGCTAAATTACCTCTAAATAAACCTCTAAAACCACCATCACTCCAAACTGTTCTACATGTTTGTAAAAATGACATTGAGTGACGAGAATGATTAAGTTGATACATAATTTTAACTCTTTCCAATGGAGCTGTTGATGTTCTACTAGCAACACCAGCAATTGAACCAGCAATCATATACTATAGTAAAATTCGAAAATTAAAATATTAATAAATTTGAAAAAAGGAAAAGAAAAATAGTAATGGTTACTTACAGTAAGAGTATTTTGTAGAGCAGATTTCTTTTCTTTTGTTTCTACCATTGGTGGAATTGAACCACCACCATCAAAACTGGCGTCTAAAATTTGAGCATCTTTCCAAAATGCTAAAATATGTTGTAAACCAGTATTTGGAATCATTACTAATAACTCTCTCCATTCGTTAAAGTCAATAGCATTATCTTTATTTTTATCAATACGGTTAAATAAACGGACAATTTCTTGTTCACTGTATACTGGTAAATTTAATTTCTTTATACTTTCTTGTATTTCAAATAAATCTAATGTACCATTTTTATTTGTATCTAATGAATCGAAAACCTCTTTTAATTTTTTAATATTTTTATTTGTAAATTTTTCAAATTCCTTAAAAAAAAAATTAATAACTATATTTTTTAAATGTAATAAATATAAAATACTTACTGCATAATCAACATGACCATCATGATTTGCATCTACATGTTCAAGGAATGTTTGAACATCTTTTTCACCAGATGGGATTTTCAATTTAAAAAAACCCTCTGTAATTTCTTGTTTTGATAATTTACTATAGAAAAAAAAAAAAGAAATTAGAATTTTAAGATAATAATAATTACATTATAATTTGAAAAAAAAACATACCCATCTCTATTGCTATTTATTTAATTGATGAATAAAAAAAATTAAAAATTAGTATTTATTATTATTTTATTTTTAATAAAAATTATTATATTTTACCTATCTAAAGAGTTAAATAATTCTTTGATATACTCTTTATCTTCTTTATTTAAAACCATTTTATAGTTTGATAACTTTTTAAAAGAAAAAAAAAAAAAAAAAAAAAAAAAAAAAATCTTTTTTCAATTTTTTTAATTTATATATAATTAAAAATTAAAAAAAAAAAAAAAAAAAAAAAAATCTTATTTTTTTCCAATCATCACTTTTATTATTTTTAATCATCGTGATGGCTTTATTTTTTATTTTATTGTAATTATAAAAATGACATAAATTTACAATGATTGAAAAATAATTATGATTTGCGTATAACAAATCTTTTTAAATAAAATTAAAAATTAACTTCTCCCCCACTTTTCATTTTTCATTTTTTTTTTAATTAAATATTAAAATAATTTAATTTTTATTATAATTTAATTTTATTAATTTAATTTTTTTTACATTTTTTTTTTTTTATTTATTTGCCTTTTTTTTTTATTCCAATTTTAATTTACTATATTATTTTTATATTGTAATATAAGAAAACTATTATATTTATTAAATATGCATAAAATTATTATTTTTATAACTCCAGAAAATACAGAAAGAATTAAAGAGGAATTATTTAAAAGCTATATTGGTACCTCTGAAACATACGAGCATGTTTGCATTCAATCTAAAGTAACACATTATTACAAGTAACTATATTAATATAATTATTATATAACTATAAATATAATTATTTTACTAATTTTAATTAATTTTTTTATAGATTACCAGCAATTGCAATACAAAAAATGGAATTGGATAAAGTAGAAATATATATTTCTGATGAATCTAACCGTATCTTTGGTGCACTTGAATATTTAAAAGGAAATCTACCTGATGAACACTCAAGTTATGAACATTACCATCTTGAAGGTAACCATGCATTCATAGGAACCAATTATAAATAAATTCTAAAAGCTTAATAAATAAATAAATATCAATAAAAAAAAAACCTATGGCCAAAATAAAAAAATAAAAACCAAATAAAAAAATAAAAAAAAATAAAAAAATCATTTTTCATACCAGGTCAATATAAAATATCCAAGATTTTTATATAAAAAAAACAATTTTTTTTAAAAAATGATATCCTCAAAAAATTGCAACGTGGCATAAAATAAAATAAAATAAAATAATAAAATACACAAATTTTTTTAAATACCAATTTTAATATAAAACTTTTATAATTTCCCATGCATGGGAAATCAATCTGGGTACTCAATAAGCTGACTCATTATTAAATTGTGCTCCTAGATCTACCATCCCCTTTCCTTTTATGTTAACATAACCTTTATGAATTGGGTGTCAATAATTGATCTGTATGGTTTTAACAATGGTTCTAAAAATGTGTGTGGATGAGTGGGTGCGAAGAACATCACAATTACTGCATTCTCTTTACAAAAATAATCAAAAACTATAATTATTTTTTTATTTTAAAAAAAACTAAGAAAAAAAAAAAAATAAAAACATCAATGTCGTCATGATTTTCTAAAAAACTTAAAAACTAAATTATTTTTTTTAAATTTTATAAAAAAATTTACAGATATTTTAGAAAAAATAAAAAAATGGGGAAAACTTTTCGTTAAGGTCACATTAGAGTAACAATAAAAAATAAAAAAATAAAAAAAAAACAAAAAAAACAATAAAATTTTATTTTTTTTATAATTTTTTATCCTTTTACTTTTTTTTATAATAGTTTTCATTCAGTATCCATATCATATTTACAATTATTTTAAATATTTTATTGTCAATACTTTTTTTTTTTTTATATTTTTAAAAACAAAACCAACAACACAAATTAAATTTTTAATTTTTATTGTAATAAAAATATTAAGATTAAAAGTATATATTATAATATTATAATAAAATTATAATTTTTTCATTAGATTTACTTTTTTTTTTTTTTTTTTTTTTTTAATACAAAAAATAATAAGAATTTTTTTTTGTTTTGTTATTACTTATTTTTTAAAAACGAATTTTTATTAATTTTTAATTTATATATATATAATATAGCATGTCAAGTTTCAAAATGGAGAGTAGTGAAATCAATGCAAATGATGCATTCAAAATAGGTAAAGGTTATAATGAAATGTTACCATTCCCAACAGCCATAAATGAAAATCCAAAAGATCAAACTTCAAAACTTTCATTAACAGAAAAATTAAAGAATTGGTCAATCCAAGGGTTTGAGCATCATAATGTAAATATTTAAATCATTAATTTTGATTGGACCTATTTGGGGCTCTTAATTTTTTTTTAAATTAATTTTTTCATTTTTTTAATTTACCATTTTTAATTTAAAGATCAGAGATGAGTTAAATAGGATTATGTCAGATAAGAGTCTTTTTCATGGGGATGTTAATTTAGGAAAAGAAGAGCAAAGAGTACAAACTTTAAAACAATTATTAGCAATTGCCCAAGGTATCTTTGATAAAGGTTTAGTTCAAATTACAGATCTCCGTGAAGATCCAAGCAAAATCTTAGCAATGATGGATATTGTTTCTCAATTTGACGATGATAGTAAATATAAAATTCATAAATATATTTTATATTAAATTATTATAATATTAATTTTTTTTTTTTATTATTCTTTTATTTTTATAGGTTTAATGACAAAATTAATTGTAAATAATTTCTTATTTGGTGCAGCAGTTTTTAACTTGGGTACTGAAAGACATCATAAATTACTTCCAGAAATTCAAAGTGGTAGATTATTAGGTTGTTTCGCAATGACAGAGTTGGGCCATGGTAGTAATGTTAGATCTTTGGAAACCACTGCAACCTATGACCCAAAGACCAACGAATTTATTATTAATACACCACTTAGAACATCGACTAAATGGTGGATTGGTAATGCTGGCCATGCTACTATTTCATCAGTTTTTGCAAGATTAATCATTGATGGTAAAGATCAAGAGGTCCATTGTTTCCTTGTACCCATTAGAAAGAGCAACGGTATTGATCTTTTACCAGGTATAAGGATTGGTGATGTTGGTGCCAAGTTTGGTTTAAATGGTGTAGATAATGGTTGGATCCAATTTGAAAATGTAAGAATTCCAGCAACCAATTTATTAGATAGATTTGGATCAGTTGAAGGTGGTGTTTATAGTTCTCCAATTAAGAGTCCATCACGTCGTTTCGCAAATATTTTAGCTCAAATGATTACTGGTAGAATCACAATTTCATTTGGTACTACGTATGTTGAGAACAATAGCATTTTTATTATTTTTAAACCTTATTGTTAATTGTTTCTAATTATTTCATTTACTATTATAGACGTACATTAAAATCCGGTTTAATTATTGCCACCAGATATGCATCTAAACGTTTACAGTTTGGACCAACAAGCACCGGACCAGAAATACCTATCTTAAGTTATCCAACACATCAACTTACTATAATGCCAATGATTGCAAGTGCCTATGCATTTGATGCAATTAAAGTTTATCTAGGTAGACGTTTCCAAGAAAGAACTGATGAAGCAGAGATTCATGTTTTAGCATCAGGTTTAAAGGCAATGATTTCACAATACACAACCGTATCTTTAATGGAGTTGAGAAGACTTTGTGGTGGTCATGGTTATGGTAGTTACTCTAGATATGGCCGTCTTATTGCAACTGTAGATGTCGGTAGAACTTTTGAAGGTGACAACACTCTTTTACTTCAACAAGTTGCTAAAGATCTTTTAACCCAATTCAAAAAAGAATACAGTGGTAACAAATTTACCGGTACCTTAAAATATTTAGGAAAGAATACTAGTCTTCTTATCAGTGGTATGAATCCTCTTACCACAATGCGTAGTGATGATGCTCATCTTCTTTCATTCCAATTCCTTCTCGATTCAATGGAGTTTAGATCCTCAAAACTTTTAATTCAATCAGCTCAAACCGTTTCTAAAAACTATAAACAAACCAAAGATTCATTTGCTGCATGGAACCAATCATTAGAAATTTTAATTCATTTGGCCAAAGCCCACACCGAAACTGTCATTGTCACCAAATTTATTGAATCTATCAACAAAGAAAAAGATATTGAAGTAAGATCAACTTTAAAGAAACTTTGTCAATTATATGGTTTATATATTATTAGACAAGATTTTGGTAAATATAAATTAATTTATTTTAAATAATGAATGAATGATAGATATATTTATTAACATTTTAATTTTTTTTAATATATAGAATTCTTTAGAAATAGCAACTACTTAAAGAAGGGCAAAGCAAAGGCTATTATTAAATTAGTTGGTCAGTTATGTTCAGAATTATCACAAAACGCACTTGTACTCGTTAAAGGTTTTGGCAATGAAGAACATTTGATGGAGTCCCCATTGGGTATGGAAGATGGTGATTTATATGAAAATATTTGTAAACAAGTTGGTGGTAATTTCACTAGAAATAATTATCTTAATTCTAAATTATAAATAAACTGTATTTATTTTTAAATTTATTTGTGATCGTTGTGGTGTTTTATTTTATTTATTTTTATTACTGTTATAGTTGATCATTTCAAAATATCTTTTAAAATGCATAAATTTAAAAAGGCAATTTTAATTTTTTTATTTTGAATATTTTTTTTTATTTTAAAATTTTTTTTTTTTTTTAATTTTTTTTTTTTTTTAAATTTTTTATTTTTTAACTTTTTTTATTAATTAATTTTGGATTAAAACTTTTTTTTTTTTTTTTTTTTTTTTTTTCACTCTATAGTATATATGCTATGCTATCTTCATATCTTCATATTTTAATATTTTATTTATTTATTTTTATTGTTCCTTTTTATATCTATAAAAATTATTTTCAAACAAAATAAAAAATGAGTATGTTTTATTTAAATTATTTATATTTTTTTAATTTTGTTTTTTTTTTTTTTTTTAAAATTTTTTTTTTTTAAATTTTTATATGTAAAAAATTTCAAGCGCGAGAAACCTCTCACTTAATTTATATTAAATTAAATTAATAATAAAAAATATATATTTATTATTTCATTCAAAATCTATTTAAACTAATAATTTAAATAAATTAATCTTATGATAGAGGGTTCACCTTTAAGGGGAAGATCAACTCCTAGAAAAAAGTTGAATCAGCAACAGCAACAGCAACAAGATGATAATGGAAACAATGATGAAGAAGATACATATAACCATCCAAATTTAGGGCCTCCTTGGGATTTAAAAGAAATTACAGATTTTTTTCACAGTAAGATATTTATTAAAAGTATTCAATTAAAATTATAATAAACAAACTAATTCTAATAAATTCAATTTTATAGTTGCAAAAAAAGGTGAGGTAGATTGGAAAACAGCTTTAAAAAAATTCCCAAATAGAACAGAGGAGATGTTAAAACAAATATACAATATTAGCAAACCAATTTCAAGTTACAGTGCACCTGAATTTTTATTATTTTTCATTCAAGGTGTTTATAAACAGAGAGTGTTTTCACAAAGTAATTATTTTTATAAATATTATATAAAATATATTATAAAATACTAACAGCTTTACAATATAGTCGAACAGCCACAACCACTACAGCAATCTCTACAATCACAACCAACTACCAAACTACCACCACATCATTCTCAATTACAACAATTACAACTATTAAAACAACAAAAAGAAGCATTAAGAGAACAAAAAGAAGCATTAAGAGAACAACAGCAACAATCACCAACAAAAACATCTTCAAGAGGCAGAACTATTTATGACAATAATACATTTAATATAAGTAATAATAATAGTAATAATAGTAACAATACAAACAATACAAACAATAATAGCAATAATAATAGCTCTTATTCAATTGATAATTTAGGTCAAAATAATAATTTTAGACCCAAAGCAAGAAGACTTTTCCCACCATCAGAAACAACCACAACCACAACAACAGCAACAATAACAACACCACAGTTTGATTCCCCAAGTAAAAGAAAAATAAATAGTAAAGAGTATGATTATATTATATAACTATCAATTAACATATAACAACATTTAATTAACATTTTTTTTTCTAAAGATCTTCACCAGTAAGGGATGGATCACCATCATTACCAGCAAAATTAAGAAATAAAATTAAAAACCAAAAACATATGTTAGAAAACTTCCAAATGTCACCAAATAGTGTATTGAATAATAATAACAGAATAGATCAACCAGAGGATGAGGACAATGATGACCACAAACATCTATTAGAATTTCAAAGATCCTCTTCGAATACACCACAGCGTCCATTTACATCACAGCAACAACATTTTCAACATAGTATATTACAGTCACCAGTATCAGATAATTTTCAAATCGAAGATAATAATGCACTAATTCCATCAAAAGAAAATCAAAATATTATTCAAAAACGCCTTGTAAATTTTTTATCAAAACAAAAACAACCAAACCCCAAATCAATAATATCATTAAGTAATAATATCAGCAGTAATAATGATCAATTAAAACTATCAAAGCCAGGTCGTTGGGCAACTTATGAATGGTTTTATAGCGATTTGGATACACCATTTTTTTTTTTTAATGAGTTTCAACTATTTATTCATCAATTACAACTTCCAAAGAAACTTACCAGAATGGAATGGAATGCAATTAGATCAAGAATGAGAAAACCAAGAAGACTTTCACAACAGTTTTATTATGATGCTAGAAATAAATTAGATAGGACTAGGGAGGCTGTTAGACAATCAATGATGAGTAATGAAAGTTTAAAATTTTTACAAATTGAACCAAACTCAAAAGTTTTATGTTTGTATTCTTTAAAATCATAAATAATAAAATATTTTTATAATACTAACTTCTATTTTATTTAGATATATATGATGATGCGTTGGAAAATGGAAAAGTTGTATCATATAATAGAATTTCAAAAACATATTCGATAATTTCAGATAAAACAAATAAAGTTGTTGAAATACCTGATGAAGAAGTCATGTCGGCTGATAAAGATGTCAGATATTGTATTGAACAAAGTCATTTGCAATCAAAAGAAAAGAATCAACCAAACGAAAATAATAATAATAACCATAATAATAGTATCAATAATAATATTATCAATAATAATATCATCAATAATAATATCAATAATATTAATAATAATATTAATGGAAATAACATTTCTAGTCCATATAAAGGTACACCATATAAAAGGAAATTTGAAGAGTTTAATAAATTTAGTTCACCAACCAAAAATATTAATAATAACATAAATAATAACAATAGTATAAATACAGTATTAACACATCCCGATCAAGTTGTAACATTGGTTGTTGGTTTAACAGAGGTTTTAGAAAGAAAACAAAATCTTTTATCAAAAATTCATGAAATGAACGAAGAAGCAAAATCGATGGTACTTAGTGGTTATCCTTTAGATTTCCAAAAGAAATATTCCGAGTTATTAATTAGTATAGAATATCATAACAGTGTTTTACAAACATTATTAGAAATTTTTAGGAGAAATAACTATACAAGAAGAATTGTAATAATCATTAATTTATGTACTCTTTAAAAGACATACTAATATAGTTTTTTTTGTTTATATAGAGTAAAGTTGATGAATATCAAACAAATGATAAGAAAACATTATTACCAGAATTAATAGAACTATATAAAACCAAATCAGAAGAATTTATAAATGATGTTGATAAAGAGCATCAGCATAAAGAACAACATAAGGAGTTAAAGGATGAAAGATTAAAAAAACTGGTAACCTCGATGATATCATTTATATTTCATATCAAAAATCAAAGTGTAAATATCGAATTCTCAAAAGAAGATATAGATTTTATTTTTGGGTCGTGTTTGGATCAAATTAAACCAAAATCTTCCGAAAATTTAGAACTATTTAAAGAAATTGAAAGCAAAGTAGAACAAATTAAAAATAATATGATACATTGTAAATCTGAATAAAAAATAAATAAAATAAAAAATTTTCTAAACAACCATGTCCTATTTTTTTTTATAAATTTTACAAAAAGGTTAATTAAAATGTTTTTTTTTTTTTTTTATTTTTATTTTTTATCTATTTGTTATTTTGATAAATTAATTTATCCAATAATGTATCTGATTATGTATGTTTGGTGATATGAGAAAAGTTTATTATAGATCTTGAATGGTGAATCTTTTTTTAATATTATGTTTGTTGTATCTATAATATGAAGCTAAAATTATATATTATTTAGAATATTTGTTTTGTGGTTATGTATTATTTTTTATTTTTTTTTTATATTTTTTAATGTATTTATAAAATTGTGTTTTTTAAATTTAATTTCAACAACAAACTGGTTTAGTGGTAGGTTCATTATCTGGAACGATTGGAATTCTTTCTGAACGATTTGTAGTTTGTGCTGTATTGCTAGATGATGGTATTGTGCTTGTTGAAACGTTTGATAACATTCCTGCATATCCAGAAAAAAAAAAAGTTAGTTTTGATAAAAAAATATTATAAAAAATAAGATATTTTTATGAATTTTTTTTTGAAAATTTAGGTGATTTTTTCAAGTGTTTTTCCAGTTCGCACAAAATTATAATGCCACAAAAAAAAAAGAAACTGTATGAAAAGAATATGATTTTGATGATACATACGTCTAGTAAGATCTAAGAAAAGGTCTTCAATACCTTTATTTAATTTTGCTGAAGTACTATAATGAATTGCTCCTACTGATTTTGCATATCTAAAATGGTGATAAATAAGATAATAAAACTAATTAGTATTATTATGATATAATAAATAATATCGATGATAAACCTACGCTTCTGCTTCTGCTAAAGTTATAACTCTGGTTTTTTCTAGATCACATTTATTACCAATAATACATAGTGAAATATCATTTCCCAACATTGTTTTTAATTCTTTAATCCAATTCTTTGCTTTAATGAAAGAATCATTATCTGTAATATCATATACAACAAGAGCACCTTGTGAACCTCTATAATAAATTGGTCCTAATGCATGAAATCTTTCTTGACCAGCTATATTTATTTGTTAATTTTGATATATATATATAAAACGAACGAATTATTTGAAATATGATAAAAAGGTGTTAATATAAAATAACCAGATCTATATTTTTTCCTTTTGTATGAGTTTAACTTACCTGTATCCCAAATTGTTAAACAAACTCTTTTACCATTTATATTTATATTTTTTTGAAAGAAACCTGCGTGTTGTGTCATTAAATGTTTATCATTAAAAGTATTTTGTATATATCTTAAAACTATAGATGTTTTTCCAACACAACCTATTTAAATTAACATATAATAAAAAAAAAATTAAAAAAAAAAAAAAATTGTTAATATATTTGTTTTTGTTTTGTTATACATAAAAATATTTATTAAAACTTTACCTTCACCTAGAAGAACAACTTTAAAACTTTTATCAGCATCAGCCATTATATATTTATATTATACTATTATGTTTTATATGTTGAATTATTATTAAATCTCCTTAGCTGTATTAAATATATAGTATTTGAAAAGTTAAAAATAATATATAATGAATAAAAAGATATTATAATGTATTTTCTTTGTTATTGGTGAAAGGGTGTGTATGCGTGTGTGCGTGCGAGTAATTTTATAAAAATAAAAAAAAAAAAATAAACTATATTAAAATTTATGAGTAGTGTTAAAAAAAAATAATAATATAAACTTGAAAAAAAAAAAAAATTTTAAAAATTTAAAAAAAAAAAAAATTAAAAAAAATTAAAAAAATATTATTTTTTTATTTTTTTTTTAAATTAAATATTTATTTTATTATTTTTATGAATGTGAATATATTTGGATAATTTATATATATCCATTAGTTTTTGATCATATTTGATAATATCTAAATATATCGTGTTTTATTTTTGAGATATTTGAATAAATTCTATTTTTTATTTACTATTTTTATTATTTTTATTATTTTTATTATTTTTATTTTTATTTTTATTATTTTATTATTTATTTATTTTTTTTGATTAAATAGTTTGATTAAAAAAATATAATTGTTGGTAGGTTTTAATATTTTTAAATCTTTTTGGAATATAATTGTAAATTAAAGAATTATATTCAAAATCTTGATCTGAAAATGAGTGGGAGGATTTTTTACATTCATTAATGAAAAAGTTTGAACAATATTGACTGAATTTAATACTATTAGTTGAGTGATTGATATCTTCTTTTTCGTACCATTCAAACAATGGCTTTTCAGGATGGAACATAACTGCATAGATTGGATATTCTTTGGATTCTATAACTGATATGAAAGTATTGCCACTTTTGTCATCGTTTAGTGATAGGATATCAAAGAATTGATGCAGCGATGTAAAGTTGTTAAATGTTTCGACAGATAGACCCATTCTATGATTATTCATTGTAATGGGTTCATTGAAATGGTTTTAACATTTCTAACGGCATTTCTTTAAATAATAAACTATTACTTGATAATTCAACTGATCTGTAATTTAAGGGATTGAAT